>NC_056607.1:23678437-23768437 GCF_018340385.1 Cyprinus carpio
CATCTGTATGAATCACTGAAGCATAATGGAATCATAGAACTCAGAAGAGGCTTTTAATATTCAGTGACCATTTCAGCAGCCTTATATTTTAACCAGTCCTTAAAAAGTTTTTATAGAAACTAAACCTGAACTGTTTTGAAATGAACATACATTATATATGGCAGGGTTTTTCACCCTAACACTAAACTAAAACCATAAAAAATCCAAATCTAAACTTGTTATATCTCAGCTATCAACATTTAATTTTTGTTTAGTTTAACTTTGAGTACTAAAATAACTGACACTAAACAAATAATAAATAATAAATACTATATAGGCATAAAATAAATTTAAATAACAAAAACAGCAAAATGACAAAGAATTGAACTAAAATGAAAAAGAAAATAATGAATACATAAAAACGAGTTAAACCTAAATAATAATATTTAAAACACCAAAACTAATAAAAACTAAATTCCTCAATTGTAAGTTGCTTTGAATAAAAGCCTCTGCTAAATTAATAAATGTAAATGTAATAAAATAACATGACAAAAATACTAAACTAAACTAAAATGAAAACAGAAAATAAATAAAATAAATAAATCTGAATATAATATTTAAAACTAAAAAAAAACTAATAAAAACAACACAACAGAATTAATAGAAATATTAAACTAAAATTAAAATACAAAAAAAAATAAACCTAAATAATATTTAAAACACAAAAACACAACAAAATTACTAAAAATTAATTTAAAATTAAACTGAAAACATAAAAAGAAAATCTAATTCTAAATATTAACAAACTCTATAATAGTATATCAGTGATGCTGAAATAACACTTATCTATGGAGATGTTTATTTACAGAAGCTGACTTTTGCTCTTTTCAAAAGTTTCAACCCTCTTCATACCTGCAGAATAACCTTTCGGATGCAGGATTTTGTTTTCTCCGCAGTCCTGTGGACGACCTGAAAGAGAAACACAAAGACTCTGGCCTGTTTCTGTGAACATCATGAAAGTGATTCTTCCGTTGATGTGTTTGTTCATTTTACCATCTGGGATGTGCTCCATGTCATCAAACATGGCGAGCGCTCCTTTCTCGTAGGCGCTGATGGAGTCGCTGTGGTTGTATTCGCGAGCCCATGGGCCGCTGAACGATCGAGGGGACGGTGTGTTTAATAATGACGTCTTGTTGTCCAGCGCCATCCGGCCTCCTTCCATCACACCAGCTGATACACGTGGATCCACACCGGTCTGAAAGAGAAACCTGCTTATTTAGCTTCAACCTTGTGACTGAATATAACATCTATCAATCAGAAGAAGTGAAACACTCTATTGCGACATCATTCATATCCATTCTGGTTATATATTGTTCTGTATATATATATATGAATCAGATGAATAAGATGAATCAGTTTGAGGGCAGAAAGAAGTCACCAAGGTGGCATTAATTGATCAAAAATACAGTAAAATTGTGAAAAAATATTTTAATTTCAAACAGCTGTTTTCTATGTGAATCTATGTTAAATTGTAATTTATTTCTGTGATGCGCTGCTGTATTTTCAGCATCATTACTCCAGTCTTCAGTGTCACACGATCTTCAGAAATCATTCTAATATGATGATTTGCTGCTCAAGAAACATTTCTGATTATTATCAATGTTTAAAACAGTTGTGCTGCACAATATTTTTTTTGTGGAAACTTTGATACATTTTATTTTTCAGGATTCTTTGATAAACAGAAAGTTCAAAAGAACAGCATTTATTTGAAATAAAAATCTTTCCTAACATAATCAATGTCTTTACTGTCACTTTTGATCAATTTAATGCATAAAATAAAATGAATAAAAGTATTAATTCATATTAATCTAATATCTATTAAAATGTAAACAACCTGGCCATTTGAAAAAAAAAAACTATTATATTAAATGTATCTGAAGATATTAATCTTCATGTACTTTTAATATAATTGCTATTTTCAAATGGTCAGGTTGTTTACATTTTGAAAGTTGCTGGAATTTTTGTTGATCATAGGCTACAAGTTGCTAAATATTTAGCATTTTGAAGCCTCAATCTTCTATTTCAGATGAAAATATGAAAAGCTTTGCAGCTTAAAAAATTCATGCAGACCTTCTTGTTTGATTAGTTTGGGTCAACCACTTTCACGCTGAAGCAACCTCTTGAAGACAGTCTTGCAGGTGTTGAAACTCACCGTATCTTCCCTCTTGCCATCATGTTTGATGGGCTCGAGTATGTCTTCCTTACTGCGGAAACTGAAGCTCTGGATGGCTTCGGTTACACCTTTCAACGAGCTCAAGATTTCCTCTGAGTTCATGTTCTCGGTGTCGTACTCCAGCATACTGCACACACACACACACACACACACAGTGAGGCGTGACTCCATATGCATTGACTTTAACATACAACACAAGGCGGACAGACGACACACAGTTGTGATGAATGCATCGACTGCTCAACTGCAACGTCAAAGTGACACATCTTAAACATTTCATACAGACAGATTAAAACTCGACAAACCTTTGCATTTGCCACAAAGCAAAAAGTGGTTGGAACAAAAGAAATCAGATGGATGAGAGACAGAAAGACGTCACAAAAGTGATGAAAATGTAAGACACGGATTCTCACGCTGAAACAAATATAAAGAGAGTGCAGTTTGACCAAAATATAAGGTTTGCACATTTGATAAAATTTCTAGGATTTAAAAAAAAAACTTTCAAGGCAAGACACTACAGATAAACAGTGTAAAAATATACTTTCCCCAGATGATTATACACAGCACATTAAGAATTAAATTTGTACTCATTTGCATACATTTCCAGAACATTAATCTGAACTTTGGATGAAGCCAGGTTCAAAGTTGGTTTTGATTTTATTGACATATTAAAGATTTTAATTTTTACATAGGAGATTTTGGATTTATCTTTTTATCACTCTATAAATCAGAAAATACTGTTAACAAACAGAAATAAGAAAATACCACGTTTTTATGGAAAATATGTTGTAAGAAACCAGGTGAATTATATATGAACAAACACCTCAGTAAAAACCGTCAGAATTTAGACAGGAATAAAACTGTAAAGTTTGGTGTTTGTAAGTGCTGCTGAAGTGGAGAAACAAACTCATGGCCTTTAAAAACATGCACTTTCGCCATGTTTTTAGGAAGAAAATGTTCTAGAAATAAGTCTGAATGATATATGAACAAACTCCTCAGAAAAAAACCTTCAGAATATAGACAGGAATAAAACTGTAAGTTTTGGTGTAAGTAAGTGCAGCTGAAGTGGAGAAAAAAAACTTTTATAGATATGTATTGTAATTGAAATCTACAGACTCAAATAGATAAAGTGCAATAATAATCTCATATGAATAATATATGAACAAACCCCTCAGTAAAAACCTTCAGAATATAGACAGGAATAAAACTGTAAGTTTTGGTGTATGCAAGTGCAGCTGAAGTAGAGAAAAAAACTTTTATAGATAAGTATTGTAATTGAAATCAATAGACTCAAATAGATAAAGTGCAATAATAATCTCATATGAATAATATATGAACAAACCCCTCAGTAAAAACCTTCAGAATATAGACAGGAATAAAACTGTAAGTTTTGGTGTATGCAAGTGCAGCTGAAGTAGAGAAAAAACTTTTATAGATAAGTATTGTAATTGAAATCTACAGACTCAAATAGATAAAGTGCAATAATAATCTCATATGAATAATATATGAACAAACCCCTCAGTAAAAACCTTCAGAATATAGATATGAATAAACCTGTAAATTCTGGCGTATTTAAGTGCTGCTGGAGTGGAGAAAAAACTTTTATAGATATGTATTGTAATTGAAATCAACAGACGCAAATACATAAAAATGCAATAATAAACTCCGGGGAATAATATATGAACAAACTCCTCAGTAAAAACCTTTAAAATATAGACAGGAATAAATACATTTTTTGTGTGTGTATGTAAGTGCTGCTGATATGCAGGAGTACATTTTTAAAGATATGTATTGTAACTGAAATCTACAGATGCAAATACTAGTTTAAAAAAAATAAACATTTAAAGGGTTAGTTCACCCAAAAATTTGATGAAAACATTCCAGAATTTTTTTCCATATGATGTACTTCATTGGACTCCAAACGGTTGAAGGTCAAAATTACAGTGCAGCTTTAAATGGCTATAAACGACACCAGACGATGAATAAGAGTCTTGTTTACGTTCAGCGTGCAAGCGCTTTCTCCTGAACATAAACAATGCTGATTACACATGGTCACATGGTCTGTTTTATCGATGTCCTTACTACGTTTCTGGGTCTGGGAACATTTCAGTTGTGCTGCTGTCTATGCAGAGACAGAGAGCTCTCAGATTTCATCAAGAGTATCTTAATTTGTGTTCCAAAGATGAACGAAGGTCTTACGGGTTTGGAACAACATGAGGGTGAGTAATTAATGACATAATTTCATTTTTGGGTGAAATAACCCTTTAAATGTGTATTTTGGATGTTTTTTTCCCCTCTAGTTTGAAATAAGACATGTTATGGAAGCAAAATAGCTAAATTGATCAGTGCATGAAAAAGATCACTGGGTTTGACTGTAGTGTTTTGCCTTAAAAGGAACATTCTGGGTCCATTTAAACCCAAAGCATTCTTTAAATGTCATGCATTGACTTTGATTGATTAGACTACCAATGAAAAACAAATAACTGTGCAGGAGATTCCTGCTCTTATATGTTAGCATCCTGACGCCGGGGCCAAGGTGTGTTACCTGGGCGAAAACGCCCTCCGATAGGCCCGGAGAGGGGGGGTGGCAGGGCCAGGGTGGGGAGGAGGGAGGCTAGAAGAAGGCTTTGAGCTCCAGCCCCACAAACGACTGAGCCGAGAGGAAGAGGAGGATGAAGAGAGAGCAGGGAGATGTAGAAACAAAGAGGAGGAAGAGAGGAATAAAGAGGAAACAGTGAAAGACGCTAGTTCTCAAACTACCGTATCCTGACCAAACAAGACGCCATCAAACAACACATCACGTCTTGCAAGTTTAAGTGTGTTTTGGTCCAAACCAGCTGTGAGCACAAAGAGATGCTTCTGTTTTTAAGCATAGTGCTGGGAAACTCCGCCCACAATGAAACCTGATTGGTCCACATGCCTGTATATTAAACAGTAAATGTTATTATCGTTAAATAAAACTAAAACCATAAAAAATTAATTAAGCATGAACTAAAATGAAATATTTCAGCTAACTGCCACGGCAACATTTCTTATTTTCATTTAGTTTAAGTTTTATTTAGTTTAAGAACTAAAATAACTAAAATTAAAAAACTTAATAAAAACTATACAGACATATTAAAAAACTAATAAAAATGACAAAAACACAAAACAAAATCACTGAAACGTCACCTAAAATGAAAGCGTTAATCTAAAAATTAAATTGTATTTAAAATATTAACAACAGGGCTGGGTTTTGACACAAATTTCACAATTCGATTTGATTCTCATTCACAAGCTTGCGATTCAATTCGATAAGATTCAATATCGATTATTTTGGATATATATCAGGACATCCCAAATTTTCTCAAGGAAAAAATTTCTCAACTAATGCTGTAAAATATAACCTACATGAGAGCCAGTTGGTACTACATTACTATAATATTGAAGGTTAAAATTGACTGATTTGATCATTTGTTAAATTACACTTAAAATTTTTAAAATAATAAAGTTACAATTACATAATATTTCTACTTCAATTTGTTTTTTTGAAATATAAACATAATGGTGGCTGTCATAAAACTTGATGGATTTATTCAAACATAAATTAAACACTGAAGAACAGTAAAATTTATAATGAATGTTATATGATGCATATATATTTAGCAAAACGTCCCTCTCTACAGTTTATGTTTATGGTCACCAACAATGTTCCCTCTAAGCTGCGCGCGCGCGCGGCCGCGCACTTCTTCCACCGCAGCCGCGCAGAAGAAATAATGTGCCGCTCACACGCATAAATGAGTTGGGAAAGCCATTTGCGAAAGCGAATGAATTGCAATGCTCGGATAAACCGCTACAGAGTTGATATAACGATAGAGTTAGAACCCGTGAATGTGGTTAGTTTCATAGAAAAGGAATGTGCGGCAAATTAATCGCTGTAGAAAACCGAATATTTTAATGGTTGCGTACGAAATAGCTCAAATCGTGCGCCGACGCAAACGCAATGACGTGAAATAAAACGTCATCATGAATTAAAGAAGAGCGGCTTGATTAAGTGCTGGAAATAGCGGATGATGGGCACAGAACGGTAACAAAACTCAGAGACATTTACAGTCACACACAGGTGTAGTTTACATAGCTATAGAAGAATTGACGTTCACGTTTTTTTTTTTTTAATATTTAACTTACAGATCTCAGTTTAAATGCTTCAGTTTTCTATTCTATTCTATCAGTTTAAATGCTTCAGTTTCTATTCTATTGTATTCTATTCTATCAGTTTAAATGCTTCAGGTTTCTATTCTATTCTATCAGTTTAAATGCTTCAGTTTCTATTCTATTCTATTCTATTCTATTCTATTCTATTCTATTCTATCAGTTTAAATGCTTCAGTTTGTTTTGATATTATATTATGTTAGGCCTATATTATAAACCTAATAAATAATTGACCTTGTTTTTAATGGAGTCTCTGCTCATCAAGGATGTATTTATTTTTATCGAAAATACAGAAGAAGAAAACAGTAATATTGTGAAACATTATTGCAATTTCTAATATTTGGTTTCCTGTTTTAATATACTTTAAAATATAATTTATTCCCGAGGAGCAAAGCTGAATTTTCAGCATCATTACTCCAGCCTTCAGTGTCATATTATCCTTCAGAAATCATTCTAATATGCTGATTTACTATCAGTGTTGAATCTGTTGTAATGCTTAATATTTTTACTTATTTTTTATTTTTATTTTTGGAACATGTGATACTTTTTTATTTGATTCTTAGATTAATAAAAAGTTAAAAAGAACAGCATTTATTCAAAATATAAATGTTTTCTAAAAATATGTCTTTACTATCACTTTTATCCACTTTAACCCATCCTTACTCAATAAAAGTATTAATTTCTTTAAAAAAAAAAAATGTATTTATTATCACTTTTTTTTTATTTGTGTATTTTTTAATAAATAATTTCTATTTTGAATAAATACTGTCCTTTTTAACTTTTTATTTATCAAAGAATCCCCAAAAAAATCACAAGTCCCCCAAAAATATTAAGCGGCACAACAGTTTCCAGCACTGATAATAAATCAGCATATTAGAATGATTTCTGAGGGATCATGTGACACTGAAGACTGGAGTAATGATGCTGAAAATTGCTTTGCTTCATAGGAATAAATTATATTTTAAAGTATATTAAAATAGAAAACTTTTATTTTAAATTGCAATAATATTTCACAGTATTATTTTGTGAAATAATATTCAGTAAGTTTTATTAGGTAATCTTAATGTACATCATTTAGTCACGGGTCAAATCAAATACAAATAGCACATTAAAGTTAAAAGTTTACACACTTTTTTTGTGTGTGCGCTGTACAGGTCTGGTATAAACAATGTTTTTGCACAGGTGGCCGAAATGTCCGCCCAATAGAGAAAAGTTTTGCTCAGCAAGAAAAAAAATTAGAGGGAACATTGGTCACCAAATATGTATTTCTAAGGTAAATGTGACGTTACATGACATTGTTTACAAGCCGTTATATTGACATCTTTGTGCAGCTGAAACACTGATTGAGCGATTACGTGAGACAGGATACGAATTGTAAAGTTGTACACTTTCTTTTTAACTTACCTTCGGATGTTTAGTCATGACTAATGATTATTTTGTGCTGAAACTGGTATTAATGTGGAGGATATGATTAGTTCACGTGCGCTACCGCATCTGTTGAACTGAGGATCTACAGCGATCTGTCACTCCACATTAAACAGCGCCAAAACGGCATTTATTGTTTGAATACTGCAATAGATTGGACACAATTTGTTTCATATTAAAAGTACCAAAGCACAAAGCTTATTGGGATATATTGAACGGGAAGTGCCCTTAAACCTTCTGTCCATTAACTGAAAACAGGCTAGAGTCTAGACTAATCGATTCTTGGGATTTAAAAATCGATATCATTTCATAAAAATGATAATTGATTAATATCAAGATATCTATTTTTTTTTTTACCCAGCCCTTATTAACAAAAACTACAACAGTATGGTATATCAGTGATACTAAAATAAAACTGATTCTGAATTGTTGAGATTTTGTCACTTCAGGTAGCATTTTGAAGCATTGAAAGATATAAAATTTAAAGAATAATTCCTAAAAATAATTATTAAAGGAAAACATCTGAGTTGTTGAAGAAATTACAGTCACTGTTGTTGCTCACTTCAGCCAAAGAAGCACAAAATGTTATTATTTAACAACTGTTAATTACATTTTCCTTTCAATAACAAAAAAGTGGGACAACGACTGACAAATTATCGCTTATTGTGGCTGGTCAAAACAAAAATTATCGCATTGTATCACAACAAAAATAGTGACATTTACAATCTGCAACATAAGATGCAACACACTTTGAAATGCCAAAACAGAGCAATATTAGTAATATAACATGGATTTAATGTCGTTTAATGAAGTGCATTTAGTGCAGAAGCTGTTTGTTAGTTCATGCAGAAACGAAAACATCCTAAAAAAATATCTAAATAGCATCAACATTTATTTTCCTTTAGAGAATTTGAAAATGAGTGAAACATGACTGTTCATTCATTTTGGGTTATTAAACTAAAGCGTGTAAAACCATGTTTAAATACGGGTTACTGATGAGGACAGAATAAATAGAGCAAATGTTTGTCTTTTGGAGCAAAAAACAATTAGAAAGCCTATGATTCCAGTTACAACCAGGACCACATGAAATCTGCATTTTCGGTATCAGTTTGTGTTATATTTAAATAAATGTTGTAATTACACTGAATTAAACATGATTAAATGTGATCAATTTAGCCAAGAATATGATATTCTTAATATAAAATAATATATATTTTTTAAAATTATAATGAATGTTTAAATTATTTAATTAAAATACATATTTTAGGTGATGTGTAGCAGGGTTATTACTGTAAATTAAAATTAAAACCATAAAAAATAATGTTGCTTTAAATAAAATAAAAGTTACCTGAAATAAAAAAAATAAAATGAAAAAAGGTCAACTTATTTTTTTTTTTACTTTAAGCAATAGTTACACTCTAAGTTTAGTTTTAAATACCTGAAATTAAATAAACTAAAATTAATAAATCAAATTAATTAACACTATATAGACATTTTTTTAAAAAATGAATAAAAATGACAAAAAAGTACAATTAACTAACTAAAATTAAAATGAAAACAATACACATAAAACTACTGAAAATATTAATAAAAAATAACACTGAAAAGTAGCTGAGAATATTATATTCTTCATATAAAATATTTATTATTATTTTAATATTATTATGTTAATATTAATAATAAATAAAATAATAACAGTAATATTTAAAATAATACATTATTATTATTATTTTATTTATTTATCATTTATATGCTATTTTTTTAAATAAATAAACTATTATTTCTGCAGACTCAGATTCCATGTAGTCCTGATCATGTCCCACAGCTTCACAGATGTTTGTTTTGAGGTGATGTACCTGGGTGACAGACCCCCGTGTGAGCCGTTGGTGGGTGAGTTCAGCGGGCTGCTGCGGGTCACCGGGTGTCGTGGAGGGGTGCGTCCCACACTGCTGCTGCCGCTGGGAGACGCCTGAGACTGAACAAACAACACAGGTGTGTGAGCGAGCAGCACACCGTAACATTCAGTGACAGACAGGGGCATGTTTAGAGTTAAAATTCACATTTCTAAATTAAAATAAAGATCCACATTCAAATGCAAAAACGTTACATTTGAATTTTAGGTGTGCGTGAGGCTGCTTTATCATTGCACAAGATGCGATGACGATGTAGGTGTCGTTGCATTATAGTGCTTCTTTTTTTAGCCTATCCAGCTGAACCCAGCTGAATCCAGCTGCTACGTTGTTCACTCAAAATATTGTGGAAGATTTTGTTTAGGTCAAAACTGAAACCAAGCCGTTTCACACAGAATGCATATTTATCACATTTTCTAAAGGGACATCTATCACCGTTGCACTCGCATCTCGCTCAAAAGAACCACATGTTTAGAAAGTCATTAATGTAAGTTCAACTTTTAAAAAACATATCTTGAGACTTTACGGCGGTTTTTCCCCATCCCCCTGCATCTCATGTTTTTAAATGAAGAAAGTACTCTTTGTGATTGGTTTTCGGTCCTTTGTATTAAACTATACATACATGCATACATGATGCTGTTTTGTTTCTAACTGTTTAAGCAACTTAATTAATTATATGTGGCTCTGGAGCACAAAACCAGTCTTGAGTCGCTGGGGTATATTTGTATCAATAGCCAACAATACATTGTACGGGTCAAAATTATAGATTTTTTTTATTGCCAAAAATCATCAGGATATTAAGTAAAGATCATGTTCCATCAAGATATTTTGTACATTTTCTACCGTAAATATATAAAAACTTTTTTGATTAGTAATATGAATTGCTAAGAACTTCATTTGAACAACTTTAAAGATGATTTTCTCAATATTTAGATTTTTTTGCACCCTCAGATTCCAGATTTTCAAATAGTTGTATCTCAGACAAATATTGTCCTCCTAACAAACCATACATCAATGGAGAGATTATTTATTCAGCTTTCAGATTATCTATAAATCTGGTTTTGTGGTCCAGGGTCACATATATGGTTTAGAAACATTATTTTAAACACTATGCACTTTTTTCAAAGATAGTCATGTTATTTTTTTGCTTTGATTAAACGTGCATTAGTAATATATTCGAATTTAAAAGGCATAATTTCAGTTGGGGGTGGGGGGGAACTTTTGGCCACAAGAGAGCGCATCGAGCAAATTTCAGTTAGTGGGAGTTTATTTTTTGGATTATATTTTAAAGACTTTCTTTGAAAAAAGTGCATAATGTTTAAAATAATGTTTCTAAACCATATATGATTAATTAAGTTGCTTAAACAGTTAGAAACAAAACAGCATCATGTATGTATGTATGTACAGTTTAATACAAAGGACAGAAAAACCAAAGAGTACTTTTTTTTACTTAAAAACATGAGATGCAGTAGGATGGGGGGGATCTAAATTTAATTAAACATGCAGACACTCATAGGAGGAGTGGCTAATTAGGAATTATAAAGGTAGAAATTGCATGGTTTGCATGGTGCCTCAACACGCTACTGGTGACGGAGAGCGAGATCAGCGCGTGTACCACTGCAGCAGCGTTACTGCTGTTCTTCAGATGGTTGTGCAGGAGTTTAGTGGCTCCGTCCTGAAAGGTTTTGGGCAGAGCTCCTAACAGCATGGTGAACTCTGGGGTGTTCAGCTCAAACAGGGCGATCAGAACCATCTGAGCAGCCTGGAAAACACACAACCAGCACAAAAAACACTAATGAGATGACTTTAACCTGCAATATGAGACTTTGTCACTTCAGAACAGGAAGAGAAAATGACTAAAGACTCCAAACGTATCACACTGTCCCCGATTAGGTGCAAATAAAAGCATTTCAAAATCTTGTAATAACATGAGATTGATACACATCCCACTGGACCTTAGTGAGGAGTAGACATCATGTTGAATCTGAAGTGAATGCATAAAGAATGTGAGGGACAGATATTTAGATTGTAAAGTCATAGGTCACATCAATCATTTTTTTTCACATTTTATTTCTGCTGGAAATATTTGAACCAGTGTTATTTTAGTATTATTTATATACTGTAATAATTTAATTGGAGATATATATAAATATATTTTTTAAGTAATACGTTTATGTTTCTTTTATTTATTTTTTATTTCTTTCCGGTTAAAAGCTTAACAATTTTGTTATGCCTTTTTTTTTAAGTAACACTATTTAGGTTTTTATTTATGAATGGACTAAACGTCTGCCCCTCAGATCCCTGTTTTCATTCATAGTAAGTAAGTAAGTAAATTTTATTTATATAGCATATTTCAACATAGCAAAGCTATCCAAAGTGCTTAATGTAAAATAAAATTAAAAGAAAAAAAGGAAGGACAGAAAAGAAGCAAACAAGACAGACAATAACACAACAATGAAGTGAAGGAGAAAAGATAAGTTTTCAATTTTCATTTAATAATGGTAATGGAAGGTGCAAGGCGGCAGTCTAGAGGCAATTGGTTCCACAGATGAGGGGCAGTGACTGAAAAGGCTCTTTCACCCTTAGTTTTCAAACGGGAGTGAGGGACAGATAAAAGAGCCCTGTCAGCGGATCTTAAAAATCTGGTAGATGACATAGGGATAATAAGATCTTTAAGATAACATGGCGCTTGATTGTTAAGAGCTTTAAAAACAAACAACAGAATCTTAAACTGAACTCTAAAATGGACCGGAAGCCAGTGAAGCGAAGCTAAAATTGGAGTGACATGGTCATATTTCTTTGCCCCAGTCTGCAGCTTTTCAGCTGCATTTTGTACCAACTGGAGGCAAGAAAGTGATGACTGAGGAAGACCTGAGTACAGTGAATGACAGAAATCTAAACGTTAGGTAATAAAAGCATGAATAACCTTCTCCAAATCTTGAAAACACAAAAACGATTTAAGTTTGGAGATGACCCGTAATTGATAAAAATTTGCACAACCATGGAATCACCAGCTTTGAGCAGGAGGTACAACTGTGTATCATCAGCATATAAATGAAAAGAATCATTGTGCTTCCTGATAATATCCCCCAGAGGGCGCATATATAAGTTAAAAAGAAGCGGTCCCAGAATAGAGCCCTGAGGTACTCCACTAATAAATGGGGCAGATGATGAGGAAAACTTGCCTACAGTGTGTGTGTGTGTGTGTGTGGATACAGAAAAAGACCTGTAGAACTCTACACAAAAAGACCTGTAAATAAACTGCCGAAGGTCAAAGGTCATTTAAGTGCTTTAGATAAAGGTGTTAGTGGCTCAGAAATGAGGAAAGACGGCTATCAGCTGCCATGCTGAAACATCATCACACATCAAATCAAAACCCTCAAGACAGCAGCAGTGTTAGACAAGCCCGGCGTGACCTCTGCAGGCAGTCAGGAGGTCAAAGGTCAAGGGTCACTACCTGCTTACATCTCTCCTCCAGGTTACTTTCCCCCGGCAGGGAGGCCACAGTGGAGCTCCTGCCCGACGCCTCCTCATTCAGCCAGATATGAAGCGTCTGAGACACACCACAGCTCACTTTGACAAACCCGACTTCAGCCGCAGTCTCACAGAAAAGAAGAGGAAAAACACACTGACCTTCCTGACGTCTGAGCTCTTCGGCTCTGTGGTCCACGTGATGATTCGAGAGACGGCTAACCGAGTCTCGCTGGAGTTCACAAAGTCTGACGGATCCATCTGTCTGGCCAAAGACTCGATGTACTTCAGGATGGCCACCTTCACCTGCTCACACACACACACACACAGACACACAGTCACACAGTCACACACACACACACAGACACAGTCACACAGACATACAGACACACACACACACATATCTCATTTTTATTTTTAGTTTAACATGACGTACTAAAAACTAAAACTTAAATACAAATGAATAAAAACTATGCAGACATACTTTTAAAAAATATTAAAAAAGAGAAAAAAAAAATACAAAAACTTTAAAATTACAATGAACAGAAAATATAAATATAAAAAATATTTAAATATTAATAAAAACTATGTAGTCATATTTAAAACAGCACAATAAAATTAAAAACTAATTCAAAATATTAATAAAAACTAATAGCACTTCAGCGATACCATTTAACACTGTTTACAGTAAGGTTGATTTCTTACAATTTATTATTCTTAGTTAATGTTAATTTCAACATCTATTAATACATTATTACAGTCAAAAGTATTTGGTAATATTTAATGGGTCTGAGCAACATGAACTAACAATGAACAGTATTTTTTATTATCTAACAATAATAAGGATTAATAAGTACTGTAATAAATAAATTGCATTAAAATTAGCAAATGCATTAATAACGTGTAAACAAAGGTGTATGAAAGAAAAGTTCAATGACAATCATACGAAATCTATAAACCAAACATTCAGCAAGGAAGCAAATGTATTATAATTATTAATAATTCAGCTATTTTCCATAAAATTATTCAAACAGTATTTTTCTATTTTATTTCAAATTGTATTGTTGTTATTACTTCAAACATTATTTTTATTCAAGATGTTTTAAAATTGGTTGTTTGATGGACATTAAATTAAAGCAATAAGCCCCCGTGAAGCCGTGGTTTACAGTGAATTTATAACAGCTAAGGGTCATTGTTAGGTTCGACCCCTTAGCTGTTATAAATTCACTGTAAACCACGGCTTCTTGGGGCTTATTGCTTTTATAAAACGGTTATTCCATACACATAATAAGGTTTCACAAAATAAAACATAGCAAATAATGTGTAATGATATGAATGAAAACAGTATTCTTCCACCAAACAATGTAGTTCCTTAGAAACAGTTGTGGCTGCAACAAACTGGTTGCCGAGCAACACACAGAAGTAAACAAAGGTGTATGTTACTTTGTAGAGTAATTTACAACAGCTTCAAACGCGGCTCAGCCAATCAGAATCAAGGACCGGAACTATCTGTTTTACAAGTTATTTTTGGACGCTGGTTATGAGCTCAATTGAAGCAGAGCAGGAAAACGTTGGGAAATGAGAAAATAAAGTCCAGACTGACCTTGAGGTTTGGGGTCTGAGTCTGATCCACGATAAACCGCATCAGGATGTTGAACTGCTGATCGTACGGAAAAGAGTCCCTGTGAAAACCAGAACAGAAAGAAGAAAATAAACAGCGACTACAAGACAAAAATACAGAAATACAGTTCACTGCTGAACACTCGTGAACGCTTTATAGTGCACGCTGAGCTGGTTTCAGACCTGGTGACGTCGAGGGCCCGCTGAACTTTGGCCTGAACGGAGCCCAGAAGATCGGCCCCCATTTTCTTCAGCAGCTGCGTGAGAAGAATGAAGAGCCAGTCCTGAAGATCCTCTCGGTGCAGCGTGATGAAGTCCAGCAGCGTCTCCAGGAACATGCTGAACACCTGACACACACACACACACACACACACACACACACACACACACACCTCTGCTGTAACTTCATGTCAGGCATCTTTTCAAACGCAACAGCACATCCTTTATGAACCAGAACAAAATTATTTAATTAATAATTAATGCATTAAAATAAAAAAAATAAATAATAAATACATTTAAAATATATTTTAAAGTACTAAAATAATTCAAAATAAGCATGAAATAAAAAATATGTAATTTTTTACATTTGATTACATTTTAATTTCATAGATGTTTAAAGACACATACACACACATATACTGTATACACACACAGACACACATACACACACATACACATACTGTATACACACACACATACACAAAAACTGTATACACACACATATACTGTATACACACACAGACACACATACACACACATACACATACTGTATACACACACATACTGTATATACACATACACACACATACTGTATACACACACAAACATATACTGTACACACACACACACACACACACATACTGAATACACACACAGACACACATACACATACTGTACACACACACACAGACACAAAAACTGTATACACACACACATACTGTATACACACACACACACACACACATTTACTGACAATAACACAACAAAATTATTAAAACTTGAACCTTGAAATTTTATTGAAATAAAAACTACCAATTAAAAAAAAAAAAAAAACTATTAAAATAGATTTGAAAACTATAAGAGTATCTCAAAGGTACTAAAATCACATTCGTGTGAACGCCCCCAAGTTTTTAAAATGCATTTGTTTGCCAAGATTTTCAGGTTTGAAACACTTACTCTCTGAAGCATCGGCCCAAAGCAACAGCAGAACATAAAACAGAACAAAAGTCATCAGCATTAGAATTCAAAACACACACATACACATTATTATTTCATGAAACTGTGACGTAATGAACATGATGAAAGGTCACCTTGCTGTGAGGATCTGCAAACATCCGAGTGAAGATCTCACACAGTCTCTTCAGCTCCACGCGACTGAAACACACACACACACACATACCCCCCCCCACACACACACACACACACGTCTTTACTTCTACTTCACTTTTTAAGACACAATCGTATTGTTCACATCAAAATCGAAAAAAACTGCAAATGGTATTATCATCAGAAATCTTCAGGAAAAAAAAGCACTTCTAAAATGTTAGACTAAATTATACTAAACATATATGTGACCCTGGACCACAAAACCAGTCATAAGGGTAAATTTTTAAAAATTCGAATAGGACAATATTTGGCTGAGATACAACTATTTGAAAATCTGGAATCTGAGGGTGCAAAAAAATCATCTTTAAAGTTGTTCAAATGAAGTTCTTAGCAATGCATATTACTAATCAAAAATTAAGTTTTGATATATTTACGGTAGGAAATTTTACTAAATATCTTCATGGAACATGATCTTTACTTAATATCCTAATGATTTTTGGCATAAAAGAGAAATGGATAATTGTGTTAGATATGATGTATTGTTGTCTATTGCTACAAATATACCTGTGCTACTGATGACTGCTTTTGTGCTGCAGGGACACATATATAAATTGAAATGATCAAACTAAATAATTAAGAAGGTGCACGGATATAGACTGGTATTAGTAATTTCCTTTTTTTTTAAATAACATATTTTAATTAAATAAAAATATTGAAATAAATATATCTATATATATTTGTTTTCTTTTTTTTATTTTTAGTATGTAGTTTATTTAATGTGTAATTTTAGTGTATTATTTTTTTATTTTTTTTTTTAATATTTTATTTTAGTTAAATTAAAACAAATTTTTTTTTTATTGAAATAATCAAACTAAATAATTAAGAAGGTGCACATATATACAGATGTGGACTGATATTAGTAATTACATTTTTAAATGTATAAATTTTAATTAAATTAAAAATATGTAAATAAATATACATAATTTTTATTTTGTAGTAAACAGTGTAGTAAACACAGAATGACTCTTCACACATTTTGTTTAATCAAATAAAAAGAATATAAATACTAAAATATAAATAATCAAACTAAATAATTATGAAGGTGCAGAGATATAAATATTTGGGCTGATATTAGTAATTTATTTTATTAAAATTATTTAAATATTTTTTTTTATAAAATGTAATAAAATAATTATAGAAATATATACAATTAATATTCTTTTTTTTTCTTTTCTCAGTAAGCAGTGCCATCTGGGACCTGTACCACTGCCCTTTCTGGGGCAGTCGTGGCCTAATGGATAGAGAGTCGGAGTTGTAACCTGAAGGTTGTGGGTTCGAGTCTCGGGTGCAGCAGGGGTTGTCAGTGTGGGGAGTGAATAACCATTGCTCTCTTCTACCCCCAATACCACGACTGAGGTGAGACCCTTGAGCAAGGCACAAATTCTGAGTATGGGCCAGACTTCACTTCACTTACCTGAGCACTCTTTGGCTCTTCAGGAGGCTCTGGAGTCCCAGCAGCCCTTCTTTCCTCTCGGACCAGTTGGAGCTGGCGCAGTGGTTCAGGATCTCGGCCACGTCCTCCGTCTGACGCAGGTAATGCGGGGCGGCGCCGTTGAGCTGGGGGGGTGTTGGAGCGTTCGGAGCTGGATGTGTGGTTGTTAGCTGTTAGTGTTGTGATGTGAGTGCCGGGAGATTCGTAGCGCCGCCGCATCGGCCTCCGCTGCAGCACAAAGATGACTTACAAACACTACATATACACTACCTTTTAAAGAAGTCTCTTCCTCTCACCAAGCCTGCATTTATTTAATCTAAAGTGCAGCAAAAGCAGTAATATTGTGAAATATTTTTGCTATTTAAAATAACTGCTTTCTATTTTAATATATTGTAAAATACAATTTATTTCTGTGATCTGCAGCTGTATTTTCAGCATCATTACTCCAGTCTTCAGTGTCACATGATCTTCAGAAATCATTCTAATATGATGATTTGCTGTTTAAGAAACATTTATTATTATTGTTATTATTATCAATATTTATAACAGTTGAGCACATTTTTACAAAAACATTGTTACAAAAGATTTCTATTTCAGATAAATGCTGTTCTTCTGAACATTCTATTCATCAAAGAAACCTGAAAAAATCTATTCAGCTGTTTTCAACATAATAATAATAATAATAATAATAATAAATAATAAATGTTTTTTGAGCAGCGAATCAGAATATTAGAATGATTTCTGAAGGATCATGTGACTGGAGTAATAAATTAAATTTTAAAATATATTCAAATAGAATTCAGCTATTTTAAATAGTAAAAACATTTCAAAATTGTACTATTTGCACTGTACTTTGGATCAAACAAATGCAGGCTTGGTGAGCAGAAGATAATTCAAAAATAAATAAAAAAACATTAAAAATCTTACTGTTCAAACACTTTTGACTGGTTGTTTTAATTTTTTGAATTTTTATTAGGTTTAGGGAAGGTTGATTGAGGTTAAAACTTAAGGGAATTAATTTTATTAGACAGAAAAAGAGACATGCAAAGGACTGACGTCATGGATGTTTTTGAACAAGTACATGCATGTGAATGAAAGTGAATACAGCTGAATCCCGTGGCCAGAAAAAAAGCCATCTCACAATCAAAAGGAAAAAATAAAAATATACACTATCATTGAAATATCTGGAGTCAGTAATTATTTTTTTATTGTTGTTCATAGAAATTATTAATATTATTTTTTTTAAGTTATTAAATAATATTACTGATTAGTAAATTATTATTATTATCAACCGTGACAGTACAGACGTTTATAATGTTACAAAATAAATGCTATTCTTTTGAACTTTCTATTCATCTGTGAATCCTGATAAATAAAATGCACCACGGTTTTTACACAAATATTGGGCAGCACAACTGTTTTTAACATTGATGATAATAATAAGTTATAATCAGAAAATTTTGAGCAGCAGATCAGCATATTAAAATGATTTCTGAAGGATCATGTGACACTGAAGACTGGTGTAATGATGCTGAAAATACAGTTGCGCATCACAAATAAATTACATTTCTACACATATTCACAAGTTATTTGAAATTGTAATATTTCAGACTTTTTACTGTATTTTTGAGCAAATGAATGCAGCCTTGATGAGCTCTTTCAAAAACATAAAAACAAATCTTACCAACCCAAAACTTTTGATAGCAAGCGAATATATATATATATCTCACTTTTTATACTATATTATAAGTTTGTATGAAATGTGACAGACATGATTGGTTTATGAAAGAAATGATGATGAAGATTTTGAGGGAAAACACCCTATCAGGTGTCCATAAATAAACTACCTTACTCCTGGAGTCTCCTAAAAGCTGCAGGGTTTACTCCTGGAGTCTCCTAAAAGCTGCAGGGGACATCAGGAATATGATGACGGATGATAATCAGACTGGAGATGGAGGACGTGATTCTCACCAGAGCGTCTGCCACGGCCGCCTCCACCTCTGTGCCCGTGTTCAAGATCCGCATGGCCTGATGGATGAGACCGAACCGATCTGACAGAGACAGAGAGAGAGACAGATCAGTAACCACACACAACAACATCAATGTTCAGAGAAACCAAACACAGTCACTGCATGCTTTTCATTCATCAGCATCACAGCACACAACCGTACAAACACAGACTGATCTGACTGAAAACATGCAAGAAAACAAATCAAGAAATTACAGAAAACTGATGAACTGCAAGAAACTGAAGTCAAAACCACAGTAAAACTCTCAAAATTAAACACAAATATGCTATGGGGCCCAACAGTCTGTAATAATGCTGAAAATGCATGAATCAAATTTAAACGATTAATGACTCAAATCTGGAAATAAAAAGCCTGCAAATAAACCTGTAAATAAGGTTTTAGGATTATGAATGAATGCATGAATTGCATAAATAAATACATAAACTAATACAGAGCAAATGCATAAATATTAAAATATTTAAACAAAAATATTAAACTAAAAATATTAGCTGAAATAAAGAAAAAAAATGTGATTTTTAATTTTATTTCAGCTAAATAATTTCCAATTTTTAATGATCTTAACGTGATGTACTAAAATAACTTACATTTAAAACTGAAATAAAATTAATAAAAACTATACAAGTAAAAAACAAAAACTAATAGAAATGACAAAAACACATTACAAAATTACTCAAATTTTAACTAAAATGAAAATGGAAAATCTAAAAAATAATTCAAAACATATATAAAAACATATTAATCGGTTTATTTATATTTATATTCATATATAAATGAATATACATATATATGTATATTCATTTATATATGAATATAAATATAAATAAATAAATGTCAAATGAATGAGAAATCTCTTTCTATGTGATTCTGAGGATTATGTTTGTGTGTTATTCAACATTTGATTCAATTGCTATGCTGATAAAGTTATTTTTAATAATAATAAAAAAATGTTTCTATTATATTAGAAAAGTAGAAAATATAAATTACTACACTTTTGGACCCCACTGAATATTACAATTATATGATGACAAGTGAGACATACATATTTTTTTTTTCACACAAATAAAAACTTCACATAAAAGCCATTAAAAATAAAATAAAATAAAATAAAATAAAATAAAATAAAAAAATAAAATAAAATAAAATAAAATAAAATAAAATAAAATAAAAATAAACGACATGCATGCTACACTTTAACCAGGTTGTTAGTAGATTTTGGAAATGGCATAAGGGAGAAAAAACAAAATACTGCCAATAATCTCAAAATCTCCAAACCTGAAAACTGATTAACTGGCCTGTCCAGTATTATGACATAAATGACATTAAAAAAAAAAAAAAAAAAAAAACACATTTCACAGTAAAAAAGAAAGCACAAAAATACAGCAAGCATAAATTAAACAAAATAATACAAAGGTACAAAATAGCCGTCCAGTTCACATCCAGGGAAACTGAGCTGGTGTTAAAGTGACAGTGAATGTAGGGCTGGTCTCTGGTGCCACCGTGTGTTTGAGCTCATCTCACAGGAGTCTAAATCTGCTCAAACTAGCTCTAAACCTGGATGTGACTGACAGATACACTTCTGAACAGGTTCGGCATGAGCCCTGTTAAAAACACTGATGATCTGGATTCTGGTGCCGTGACCCGGACTCGTGCAATCACCTGTCTGCATGACATCGCCGGCCGACAGCGCGCTGGTGGAGCGAGAGTATCTGTGGGATGCTGGGAAGGATCAGGTCACACACATTTCAGAAACAAAATCTCATTTTACTAGTGACACGTTACAGTTTATTCTTTTGGTTCACTAACACACTTGTCGCAAACACAGAGAGTTAAATAAAGAGAAGTTGTAGGAAAGAAATATATGAAATCAACTGGTTAGATTTTAGAGTTTGGATGAAAGATTTGCATTGATTTAGCCAGCAATATAAAATTAGGCAACACTGTCAATATAGCAATAATTTTAACAGGCTTTCAATTTGTCCCTCAAGTTCTCCATGGGATAGTTTTCTTTTGTTTTCTTGTTGATTTAGATGTATTAGTTGTTTATGTAGTTTTTTTGTTTTTTGTGTTGTTTTTTTTTTTGTTCTTTGTAATTGTTTTTTTATGATTTTCAAACACTATTTCAGAACAAGTGCATAAATAATAACCAGGTTTATTATAATTAACTAAACCTAAAACTAAAACCATAAAAAAACAATTTCGTTACTTGAAATAAATGTTAAAAGAAATAAAATAAAACATAAAAATGATAATTTGTCATATTAATAATAGTAATAATAATAATTAATAATAATAATAATAATTAAACTTCCCCTTTCAAGAAAATCATAAAAATAGAACAAAATATGTAAAATATACAAATAATATTAATATAATACATTATTAATGCTATTATTTACATTCAAATTCACCTTTTAAGAAAATCATAAAATATATATAAATATAAAAATAATATAATGTAATGTAATGTAATGTAATTTTATTTCAGCTAGTTGACAAGGCAATTATTCTCATTTATCTAAACTTGATATATTAAAATAACAAAAATTCAACAAAAAAAAATAATAAAATACATTTAAAAACTAATAAATCTGAAAAAACACAACAAAATTACCAAAACTTTAACTAAATTGAAAATTAAAAATTAAAATAAATTCAAAATAGAAATTAAAACTATAATAGTCTCTCATTGATAACACTGATATTGACCTGTATATGAATATCATCAACAGGCTAAAAAATGTTAGCATATATATTTTTTGTCATATCATTCAGTCCTAATGTTTCATGGGAAATTAAAGGTGAAACCGAAACATTTAAATCCAAACTCCTTAAAGCAAACCCATTTATAGCTGAAGTGTGAGTAAAGACATGCACAGGAGTCTGGTCTGATCCGGCCCGGTCTGGTTTTGGGCTCTTACCCAGCGGACTGAACCCTCGAGCTGGACTGGTGTCTCTGCTGCTCTCCCGACTGGTGTCACGACTACAGCCCTGACTCATGCTGGGCCGCGGGATACGACTGGCCCGCACTGACGCACACACACACACACACACAGCAGGAGTCAGCAGAGGAGAAATGCGCAGGTAGAATGAGACCGTGAGGAAGACGTGACAGCAGAAATAGTTACAGATCAGATGGCAAAGTGCAGCTTAAAACATGATATTAAAATTCAACTTCCCCTTTTAAGACAAACATAAAAATATGAGATAAAAAAATTTAAATATACAAATAATAATAATAATTAATATAACAATAAAAGATAAAAATACTAATTATAATATTAAATAAAATATTACTGTTACCTAAATTCAACTTTCTCTTTCAAAACAATAAAAATGACAATAAATAAATAAAAATATAGAAATAATTATATTAATTATAATAATAACTATTGTTATTAGCAGTAGTAGTCGTATATTTTGTTATATTTCTAAACATGCAATTTTTACTTTGAAATGAACAAAACAACAAAACCTACAGAAAAAAATTCAACCAAATGTAATGTACAATAAAGAAAAGAACAACAACCAAATAACAAAACATGAACAGTAGTTTTCAGATGGTGAAGTGCAACTTAAAACATATTTAAATTCAACTTCCCTTATCATGATAATCATAAAAATATGACATAACATATATAAAAATAATATTATAATAATATAAAATAATAATAAATCATATAAAATAAATATAATAATAATGGGATTTAAATCCAAATTCCTCTGGATCTTAATGACTACATAATATATATATATATATATATATTTATATATATATATATATATATATATCTATATATAATATATATAAGAGATCTATATATATGCTCAACCAAACATAATGAACAAAAGAGAAAAAAACAACAGCCAAATAAAAAAGAACAACAACAACAATTTTTCAATTTTTCAGCTCAATTACAAACAATTACATGTTTACAGCTGAAAGAAGCCAAAGAAGAGAAAGGTCCAGACCCAGATCAACTTTAGTTTATCTGCGGTAAATGATGCTCATAGATGTCAACCACAACGACAATGACATGAACACAAACAGAGAGAAGTTCACTGCAGACGTATCGACTGGATCACATGAATGACAGGGACATGCAGCACTGCTCACATTGATCACAGACTGCACTGGGTCACATGGACAATAGGCCTTTAAGTGCTTACTAGTTTATTTGCACAGTTTTAACCAACTTACAGAGCATTAGGCTGCTCATTCACTTCATAACTACAGAAAAATAAAGCATTCTGTGTGATGAGCAGGAGTTGTTGGAGATCATTTGACGTGCAGGCTTCAGTGTTCAAAGGGCCCCTATTATGCCCCTTTTTACAAGATGTATTATAAATCTCAAGTGTCCCCAGAATGTGTTTGTGAAATTTCAGCTCGAAATACCCCACAGATCATTTATTATATCATTTTGAAAATGCCTATTTTAAGTTGAAGCAGAAACACCCTGTTTTCGTGCATGTCTCTTTAAATGCAACATGATTTCAGCGCTATAGACATGATAATCAAAACCAAACATATGTTTTTATCAGAGTATCTGAGGAATGAGCTGTAAAGGCACAGCTGTATTCCGGAAAAGGGGGCGGGGAGCAGCAGCTCATTTGCATTTAAAGAGACATGCACGAAAACAGCATGTTTCTGCTTCCACTCAAAATAGCTTATTCAAAATGATATAATAAATGATCCGTGGGGTATTTTGAGCTGAAATGTCACAGACACATTCTGGAGACACCTGAGACTTATATTACATCTTGTAAAAAGGGGCATAATATGTCTCCTTTAACAGAGATTAAAAAATAAGGAGTTTTTTTTTTCATTATAGGGTGGTTCACCAGCCAGGAACGGTGAACGAAAATGTTCTGGAAAGTGATTTTGGTACCATCACAGGAAGGCACAAAATCACTTTCCAGAACATTTTCATTCACCGTTCCTGGCTGGAGGAATGATCTTCCAACACCTATCCAGATTCACTGATAATTTTCAAGCAACAGCTAAAAACTCAACTCTTTCATCACTGATTTTATCCTAAAAAAAAAAAAAAAAAATGAATACAAGACAGTTTTTTCTAATTTCTTTAATCTTTCCTTGTCTAGCTTGTACTTATTTGAACAATGCTTTTTATTTGAACATAGTATTACGAGCACTGTCTATTTGCCTCTTTAAGATGAATCGCTTGATCTTTTCCCCAATTGTAAGTCGCTTTGGATAAAAGTGTCTGCTAAATGCATAAATGTAAATGTAAAATGTTGTGTTCACACACTGCCACACACTGGATTTTGCATAATAGGAGCCCTTTTAATATTCAACATAAAGTTGCATCTGCTAGGTGAACAGTTGTAAATATCTTACCGTCTCGCGCGCGGCTGGGGCTCGTCTCTCGACTGCAGCCTTGACTGTGTGGGATCTTACTGCGTTTGTCCGTCGGCGCTCCAGCGGATCCGGCGGATCGAGGGATTCTCATGGAAGAGCGAGCCAAGAGCTTCCCAGGTGAACTAGAGCGGCTGCCCGCTGTAACACAGATACACTTAACTTAAACAGTGTTCTGTGACTTGATTTAATGTCATTGTTACTGTAAATACTGTATATGTCTAGAGTAGATCAATACAAGCGGATGAGAGCAGCACATGCATGGGACACATAAACAGAGGCTGTGTAAGGCAGAGACCGTCCACTCGTACATTGATAAATAGAGAAAACATAACACTTAATATAGCAAGCTTCTGTACAGTTTATTTGAGATTGACCGATTCATCGGTTTTGCCGATTAATCGGCACCGATAGTTGATTTCCGGAACTATAGGGTATCGGCAAAAATCCATGCCGATAGTTTTCTAAATTTTGAAGTTTATTCTTTTAACATTAGCAAACTATGAAATAACTTTAATGATCAATATAATAAATAATATTAATATTTTATTCATTTACAAAGTATGGTTCAGTACTGTTACTGCTTTTCTTTAAAAATAGTAAAGCACTATTTTAGTTTTCTTTTAGTATCAATTTTAAAAACTATCGGTTGATTAATCGGTATCGGCCAGTGTGGTCCAACCTAGCTATCAGTATCGGTAAAATCCACTATCGGTCGACCTCTACAGGTTATCATTATATTATCAATACGTTTAAAAGATCATTTACAAAATAGTGTTTTTTTTTTTTTTTTTGCACGATTTCAACTTAAGAATCACAATAAATTCTGGTGTTGTTATTGTTATATTCCTGATGTGTTATTGAGACATATTTTCAACAAACTAATTTTGGTCTTTCTCACTTCAAACAGATCGAGCTGAATGCACAAAGCTGGAAACAGTGTTATTTTTACTATTATTTATATATACTCTTTTATATCTATTAGAGTTTCTTATTAACATTTTGAATTGGCTTTTAAATTTTTAGTAATTTTGTTATGTGCTTTTGTCTTTTTTTTTTTTTTTGAGATATTTTTGTGTATTTTTTTTTTTTTTTTTTTTTTGTTTTTTTTAGTTTTGTTTTTTTTTTTTTTTTTTTAAATATTGCTAAATAGTTTTAATTACATTATTTTTCAGTTTTAGCTTAATTTTATTATTTGTGTTATGTGAATGCCATTTTTATTAACTTTCATTTATAAAAATATTTAAATGTATTTTAAAAATGTAGCATTTTTACATTATTTTTCAGTTTTAGCTTAGTTTTTAGTAACTTTGTTATGTGCTTTTGTCATTTTTTGTTTTTAAAATATTTTTATTTATTTTTTTTGGTTTTATCTTAATTTTTAGTATTTTTTTATATTTCTACATAGTTTTAATTTTACAATATTTTTCATTTTAGCTTTAATTTTTAGCAATTGTTTTATGTGCTTTTGTTAAGTTTTGTTATTTTTTTATATTTCTAAATCATCTTAATTTATTTTTGAAACATTATTTTACATTCCCAATTTAGTTTTATCTCATTTAGTAATTTTCATACTTAAACTTCAACTTAGTTAGTTGCAAAGCAATATTTCAACATTTTAATACATTTTTGTTATTTAATATTTATATTTTAGTTTAGTTTAGCTTTATTTCAATTAACAAATAAATGTTAAATAGGTTTTAGTAGAAGTTAACGATTACTATACTGGCTGAAAATAACTAACCAACCGTGCTACCAAGATGGATGCTGAGTGAACTGACTCGCCTTAAAGCGACTTGACAAAAACAGAGATATAACAGCAAAATCATTATAATATTCAGAATCAATTGCAGCAGTACAGTGGATCATGCTTTCAGGACGGGATGCATGCAGACATCAATCCGTGTTTTACTCCATACCATGAGTTTTACCCCCCACCGGATTAGCTGATCTGGATCCTTGATGCGGGACAGTGAAGAGAAACTACATTACCCATGAGTCCATGCATCAGCATGAACTAAGGCTGATCTAAAGCATGCTGATGTTTTAGATACGGCACAGGAAGAGAGATGGAGTTCATATCTCTTCATTAAGAGGGAGGACAACCAAAAACACACGAGAGCCACATTATACTGGAGTATAATGTATATTACACTGCAGCCAATGATATTACAGCATACCGTACATCTCTTAATCAAGGTTTATCATTTGTTAAAAGGGATAGTTCACCGCAAAATGAAAACACTGCCCTCATTTACTCAAACATGAACAATGAATGTTTGCAATAAAATCAGACATGAAAGTGCTTTTTTTGGTGAACTATCCCTTTAATTGTCTAATATATTTTAATAATTTCTGTGTAAAGATATTTGATTGACAAACATAAATCCTGATCTAGGACAGCTGAACAGGATGATGTAATCAAAAACTCACGCTGTGATTGGGACACAGCTTTGGCTCGGCTCCGCCCCCTACTGTCAGTCACAGAAGCTCCGCCCCCAGCTGCCGTCTCTGAACTCTGTCGTCTTGTTCGCACACGACCTGCAAAAATACAGAACCGTAAAATTATGGATGAACGCAAAAATCATTTCAGTAACTAAAAATAAAAAACATTTATTTTAATATTTATTTAATAGCAATACATTTTTATACATTAATATTTTTAATATATAAAAATTAAATATAAATAACTGATTAAAAACTACAAAAACATTTTTAAAATAGTTTAATATTAGTAACTAAAGTGGAACAAACAATATAAATTTAGGAATATCTAAAAAAAACTAATAAAATGACAAAAGCACATAAAATGACTAAAATTTAAACTGAAAACAAAAAGAATAATTAAATATTTTTAATTAAATAAGAATAATTTAAATAAGCTAAAATAAAATAAAATATAAATATTAGACGAAAACAAACAAAATGAACATTTTGAAATGCTGCCTTTGCAACAATATGCTGAAGTATAAAAAAAACTAAAATAAATAAAATTAAAACTGAAACAAATTAAAATGATTTACAAATATTAAATAAAACTAATAAAAATGAAAAAAGCACATAAAATGACAAAAAAATCAAAATGATAACTGAAATAAAGCTGAAACAAAATATAAATTTTAGATGAAAACATTTACATTTTGAAACATTGGCTTTGTAATAAATTGTAAATTAAATGATTATTATAATTAATATTCATATTTTAACAAATAATATACATGTCATTTACAAATTAAAACAATTTAACATAATAAAAATAATTTAATATTTAACTTATATAACATAATATAAACATAATATTACAAATGCATATATTAATTAAATGTTTTAAATAAACTTATATTTTAATAAAACAGACATAAACAGACATTACTTATTGCACAATTCATTTAACTGCGCAAACTTATGCATACATGCACAAAAACCTAAATACAAAACCCAAACACACGACTTATACTCAACAAACCCAAACCGAACACAGACGCTGTGAAGACTCATGCTGACTAACATGAACAACATGAACATTTCTTATCCGATTATTATATTATTTTTTATTATGGATGATGTTGTAATGTTGTTTTTTTGTTTTTTGTTTATTATTTTTCAAATTATGGCACAATGGACTGTGAATTGGTTCTGTGTTCTTTTTGAACATTTCAACACAAAACGGCACAGAGTGATAGAGACAGAGCAGAACAATGAGACACACACATCTTACCCTCCACAATACCAGCCGCATCTTTGAGCAAATAAGAGCAGAGGTACAACAGAAGACAACAGCATCAGCTCGTTTTAGAGGAAACGGTTTGAGATCATGCAGGAGTGTATTATTCATCAAAACCCCCTGAATCTGTCAAAATTCTCATGCTTGGAATAGATTCTGATGCCTGCTCTAAAAGCTTGGTTATATTATCCTGATACATAAATATATTTATGCAAACCATGTAAATATATTCAAAATCAAACAGAAGATAAAAACAGATATAGTTTGTCTGGGAATTGTCGACAACATAGCATCTTTCTGTTGTCATGCATAGAATAATAGAAATAATAAATGTATACCATTGGACAATTCAACATTACTTAATTCACTTTTATATATTTCAAAAAAGGCTAAAACGTGGCATTAAAATTATATAAAATTATATATTTACAGAAGGTGTGCTAGTTCAACAAGTTAACTGAATTAAAATTTGATAATTTCTAAACTCTTTAAATAATGTGATATTCTATTATGAGATATGATTTTTAAAACATATAATTAAAAAATAATTAATTTAAATTTAATTAATTATACGTTAATTATTTCAATATAAATAGTACAAACATGTTCAAAGTTAATGAACTTTAATTATTAATTTAAATATAAATATATATTCACATATAAAGTATTATTATTTAAATAATAATTAAAATACCTGCACAGACACCTAAAAAGGGTTCATAAATTTCACACAATCTCCTTATTATCGGGTTGTTTGGCTCTCTACAACAAAAATTATCATTTAAAAAAAAATGTACATTTAAATAAAATTACATATAATATAAAGTAATTACACATGCAATTAATGCCCTTTTATTATAATTTAAATATTATTATAAATTAATATATAATTATATATGACATTTATTTATGACATTTATTATTATTATTAATACTAACTGAAGGACATTAACCGCACAGAAACACACACATGAAAAATAGGGCCTTAAATTTCACACAATCACCTCATTATGGGATTGTTTGGTTCTGTAAACCAGTATTTTCTCTGATTACTGATCTCCACCGGTCTGAACATGTAAGTGTGGGTTGTTTTACCCAGAGAGGCGTAGGATCCGGGCGGCAGTGCCGCGGCTGAGCTGAAGGGGGCGGTAGCAGCAACAGCAGGCATTCGTGATTTGGCACTGGCCACGGCGTTCACGTCCACATCACTGCGCGATCGCTGGAGAGAGCCGGACGAAGAGGATGCGCGAGAACTCACCACTTTAGCTGAGAGAAAGCCAGAGAAAATTATAAATGTTTATGCAACGTATTTACATTTACATTTATGCATTTGGCAGACGCTTTTATCCAAAGTGACTTACAGTGCATTCAGGCTAACATTTTTTATCTAACAATATTTAATGTATTAAATATGTATTTAAACTCTAGTATCAGCAAACCTAGTATCAGAGTTTACATCTCGCAATTCTGATATTTTTCCTCGCAAATGCGGGTTTGTATCTTGCAATTCTGACTTTTTTTGAAGAGGAAAAAAAGACTGATATGTCAGTTGTCAGTTTCTCAGAAGTGCGACTTTATTTCTCAGAACTACAGTACGATGTTGTATCTCACAATTATGAGTTTTTCTCGCTCTTGTGAGTTTATTTCACGCAATTCTGAGGGAAAAAAGGAAAACTCGCAATTGCAAGAAAAAAAAAATGTCTGAATTGTGAGATTAAAAGTCGCAATTACCTTTTTTTTATTTTTAATAAAGTAAAAGTTGTGAAAGCAGGCATCCATATACATCTATACTGCAATTTTACAAAATAATTTTGCTTATAAGAAAAAAACTTGTACATTCTCACTTTTGCTCAAGTTGCTCCCAGGTGTTTTAACAGACAGCGGCCGACTACGAGACAAAATAAGAGTGTGAAGACACAAAGATTCGAGAGTGAAAGCTCATTTAGACACTGACGAGTCTTAACTGAGAGCGTTTCTCACTTGAGGCTCTCCTGCGAGCTGGAGGACGAGCGGTCGGACTGCGGCAGAGACATGATGCTGTCGGAGCTCTTCAGGTGAGACTGGAGCGCCTTCTGATAGGTCAGTTCCAGCGCCTGAAACAGATGCTCCGCCTCCTTACTGAAGTGGGCGTGGAAACCCCAGTAACATCTACAAAACATTGATTCAGATTACAGCTGATCATCTCACTGTAATAAACTCAATGCTCAAGTGCACAACATATAAATTACCATATTGATATCACCTAATATTTATTTTATTAGAATCTGGCTGATTTTAGAGGTTATTTTTTTCAAGGATACACAGATGTTAGTGCTAAACAGTTATTTAGTACTGTAACTATTCTACATTGTAATCAGGGTTATTGTTAACTAAAACTAAAACCATAGAAATACACTTTACATTACATGAATAAAACAAACATTATATAAAAAAAAAAATATTTAATACAATTTATACAATTATTTAATTTTACCTGGCTACCAAGGGAACATTTATTTATTTATTTATTTATTTATTTATTTTTTCAGTTCAAGTTGAAGTACTAAAATAATTAAAATTTACAAATAAATAAATATATATTTATATATAAAATTTATTTTTATTTAAATAATAACTAATAAACATTAATGGCATAGAAACCAACAAAATAAATGATAAAAATAGGCACTTCATTTTATACAATCATCTCATTATTGGATTGTTTGGCTCACTACAACAACGATTATACTTTAAAAAAAGAAAAAGAAAAACTAAAATGTAAATAAATGTAAATAAAAATATAAACTAAACATAAATAAAATGTAATATAATCCATAGATATTTTAAAAAATGAAGTCAATAATAAAATTGACAAAACACACACAAAACCACTAAAACTAAAATTACAATAAAAAACATAAAAATAAAAAAATCTAAACATTCAAAATGTTAACAAAAACTATTTCACTAAATATAATAAAACATGACAAACTAAAACCTAATAAAATCTATACAGACATATTAAAAAAAATAATAATACTAAAAATGACTAAAACATAAAACATGAAAATCAAAACATTCAAAATAATAAAAACTATACTAAAATAACGCTTATTGTAATCTTTCGATTTTTCCCAAATCAGTTTATTTTATGTCTGCATTTACATTGAACAAAATGTCTATATCAGCGAATCCCTTCTGTGTTGAGATGATTTGGATATCAACAATCATGTAATCATCATTATTATTTGTAATAAACACAAACACAGAACCACTCACTTCCTAGCGACTGATCTGGCCTCAGAGTCGGCATCATGAACTCCTTTCTTAATGGTTTCTATCAGGACAGCGACGTGCCTGAGGAGACAAGAGGATAAAAACCGTGAGTCCATTCAGCGGCTCTGCCAAACTCCACCACAGCAGAACATGAGCTGGAATCAATCAATCACTGAAACCCGATTCTCCGTCCATTAACCGGGAAGTGCTGGCGAAGTGAGGTGACATTGCCATGGCCAACATGTGCGGGTTCATCAAGGACGTCAGCCTGATGAAGACCTGATCTCATCTGTGAGACCCTTTCTGAGATGAGACATGGACACTAGATCCTCTCCTGAGGATCCAGACTGTCACTGTGTCATCGGGTTTCATAAATGGAGCTTTCCATCTGCTCAAAGTCAAGAGTGAAGCCACTCTGAAACTGTCAATAGTCAAGCTATTTAAAAAAGTAGGTCACCCAAAAATCATCCTCAGGTCATCCAAGATTAGGATGAGTTTGTTTCTTCATCAGATTTGGAGAAATGTAGCATTGCATCAGTGTCTCAGCAATGGATGCTCTGCAAGTGAATGGGTGCCGTCAGAATGAGAGTCCAAACAGCTGATAAAAACATCACAAATGATGCACACCACTCCAGTCCAGCAGTTAATGTCTTGAGAAGACAGCAGCTGAAACAAATCCATCACTTAGACATGGTGTGGATTACTTGTGGGTTATTGTGATGTTTTTATCAGCTGTTTGGACTCTCATTCTGACGGCACCCATTCACTGCAGAGCATCCATTGATGAGACACTAATGCAATGCTACATTTCTCCAAATCTGATGAAGAAACAATCTCATTTTGTATGACCTGAGGGTGAGAACATTTACAGCACATTTTAATTTTGGGTGAACTATTCCTTTAATACAGTTAAACCATAACTACACTGACAGTTACTCACAAAAAGTAGCAGAACTGGATCAAAAGACTAAATTAACAAAAACTGACTCAAAAGAGCCAGCTCATTTGGATGATTCAGTTTAATGAAACAGTTCAACTAAACAATTGGGTGATATTTAAAAAGCAGTCGCTCATGGAAATTATGGAACAGCGCAACGAACTACATTATATTATTCAAAACATTTCATTTGGTGTTTCACAGAGGTTTGGAATGAAATGCAGGTGAGTAAATGGTGAACTATTGCTTTAATTCTCACCTCTCGAGAGAATTTGTCTGCCACTCCTGAAGCAGAAGATCTAAAAACTCATAACAGCGTCTGCAAGTCAGAGCAAATATTTCCTGTTAAGATCAGAGTGACTCAAATCAGAGAGGACATGTTATTTCACATGTGTGTGTCTGTGTGTGTGGGTGTGTGTGTGAGTGTGTGTGTGTGTGTGTGTGTGTGTGTGTGTGTGTGTGTGTGTGTGTGTGTGTGTGTGTGTGTGTGTGTGTGTGTCTGTGTGTGTGTGTGTGTGTCTGTGTGTGTCTGAGTGTGTGTGTGTGTGTGTGTGTGTGTGTGTGTGTGTGTGTGTGTGTCTGTGTGTGTCTGAGTGTGTGTGTGTGTGTGTGTGTGTGTGTGTGTGTGTGCGTGCGTGTGTGTGTGTGTGTGTGTGTGTGTGTGTGTGTGTGTGTGTCTGAGTGTGTGTGTGTGTGTGTGTGTGTGTGTGTGTGTCTGTGTGTGTGTGTGTCTGAGTGTGTGTGTGTGTGTGTGTGTGTGTGTGTGGTGTGTGTGTGTGTGTGTGTGTGTGTGTGTGTGTGTGTGTGTGTGGCTGTGTCTGTGTGTGTCTGTGTGTGTGTGTGTGTTTGTTTGTGTGTGTGTGTGCGTGTGTGTGTGTGTGTGTGTGTGTGTGTGTGTGTGTGTGTGTGTTGTTTTTGTGACATATCAGGACACAACTTTGTATAATGTCATGGGTATGTCACAGGTATTACAAGGAGAGGGTGATTTATGAGGACATGACCCATGTCCCCATTTTTCAAAACGCTTATAAACCATACAGTATTAGTTTTTTTGAGAAAGTAAAATTGCACAAAGTTTCCTGTAAGGGGTAGGGTTAGGTGTAGGGTTGGTGTAGGGCGATACAATATACAGTTCGTACAGTATAAAAACCATTACGCCTATGGGATGTCCCCACTTTTCACAAAAACAAACATGTGTGCGTGTGTGTGTGTGTGTGTGTGTGTGTGTGTGTGTGTGTGTTTGTCTTTGTGTGTGTGTTTGTCTTTGTGTGTGTGTGTGTCTGTGTGTGTGTGTGTGTGTGTGTGTGTGTGTGTGTGTGTGTGTGTGTGTGTGTGTGTGTGTGTGTGTGTTCTCACCGTCTGACCGCCACTGATTTAGAAGTGCAGTTACTGGTCATGATGGGAATCAGACGTGGATAGTGAGTGTGCTGAAGAGGAAACAAACAAACAAAAGACTCAATCCCAGCAGCTGAGTCCTTAGCCATCTTCAAGAATCGGCTAAAAACACATCTCTTCCATCTTTATTTGACCCTCGAATGATGACCCTTTATGATCAGATTAACGTTTCGGAAATTTTAATATAAGGATTTCAGGTTTAAATCTAGGAGATTCTAAAACGGAATGTGTATTAGAGAATTCTAATGTGAATGTATTACATTGAATGTGTATTAGAGAATTCTAATGTGAATGTATTACATTTACATTTAGCAGACTCTTTTATTAATCACCTTGTTTTGTAATATTCTATAAATATTTGTATAAATATAGAGGAACCAAGGTCACAGTGTCTCCCTGCAGCCTTTACACTCTATTCGTATGCGGTACCACTTTTTAATAGCCGGAGAGGTAAGCGTTTCTCCTGCGCTGAGCTCACAAACGCTGCCTTGCTGCGTAAAGCACATGATGCATAAAATGAAATAAAAATGAAATCTAATATTTTCTAAACATATATCGGCTTCCTCTCTGAAATACAGTGATGAAAAAACACCCGGCTCTGGGTTTAATTTTTGAGAAACTAAGCCCTTTACTCTGGACATATAAAGCAGAGACAACTCCTATTTAATTTAAAAGACGGAGATTAACTGACATAGTGGTAGAAATGTAACTTTTTAATTTTACAAGTGACAGATTTAGTTTTAGAATTGGCGATTGGGTTGTGGTTATAAAAATGGTGCCATTTAGTATCTTGTCATTAGTGGTATAATCAAACAATACACTCTCTATTTCAGCGGCATTATAGTGGTTTTACTAAAAAAAAAAAAAATAAATAAATAAATTAACCAAAGGCAAGAGATTTCTGATTTATATTGATCACATCACCTTTGCAGTAAAAAAACAGCTTGTGTACTGGGTAAAAAGATGAATCACTTAGACACTTGAGTAAACAATGATTTGGTCTTAATCTTAATATTCCCGCATATAAATACAGTATACTGATCAATAAAATCATAACTTGTACTCACCGCTCGGTCCATTTCTCGACAAATGACGCTTATGAAGGCCTCTCGTCTCTATTACTTTGATGCTTGTCAAGAGCTCGCGCTTGCACCTCCTGCTGGTGAAGACGATTTACAGCAGATGAGATTATGCTCGGTAATCTACTGATTTTTCCTGCTGTTCCCGGATGTGAAACGTTGAATTTACTGTCGAATTTGAACCGCTGAATTTGTGGAAGCGAATTTGTAAGGCGAAATAAAATGGACTGAAACTTGTTTGTTGAATATTATAGGTTGTATTTTTAAACAGATCGAATATTTTGGAAGTGAAATCTGAAAGGTGAATATGGATTCTTGAATTTTTGATTATAAAAAATCTGTTTGAAATGTTTTTAATTGAAATATTCATGGCTTAAATTTACAACCATGTTGGATATCAGCCCATAATAATGCAAGACTTAAATGCAATGCATTAATATGCAAATGCGGTTAATGCAATGCATATTTTTTCAATTATTGTAATTCAACAAGCTTTTTAAATTCAAAAACATTTGGCATTATTTTGCTTCCATATGTGTCTGTGTGAAATAATAGTAAAACTATCATTAATAGTATATTTTTTTAAATTAAATAAATATATAAATATTTTATATTAAATACAATATATTTAACATATTATATAATATAGTATTAATTATTGCACACACACACACACACACAATATAATAAATTTATAATTATTTTATATTACAATACTTTGGCTTTAGACCTTATGAAAGACGACAGCCAAGAGACACGTCTGAAGTGGTGTGAAGGCAATTTACATGACCATTTGCGTGTGTGCCATCCCACGGAATACAGTTCATTGCCAATTTCATCACGTACAACTGAACTTCGGGACCAACCAACCATATCTGAGCCAGTTGCCAAAAGTACAAAGTACAAGCGTGACAGCGAAAGATGGAAGCAGTGTACTGATGCTGTAACTCGCTCTACCTAACAAAAGAAATGGTTTCTTTTAATACGAAGAAGAGCGCATTTAAGGCCATGCTGCAAACATTTGTAAGGTGGTTTGTGATGCATTGTTATTCTAGTTGAAGACAGTGTCAAAGTTGTACAACAACATCAGGGCAAATATTTCAGCAGTGCTGGATGGAATATTTGGCCCTCTCAACTGACATGTGGTCCAGCTGCAACATGATGCCTTACATGTCAGTGACCGCACACTACGTCAGCAAAGAGTGGACACTAGAATCAAAATGCCTACAAAAATGCCTCGCTTCCGGGTGTGTGTTCATGGTGTGTTCATTTCTCACTGCAGTGTGTGTTAAATGCAGAGCACCAATTCAGAGTATGGGTTACCATACTTGACAAATGTCACGACTTTCACTTTCACTTCAAATGTCACGACTTTCACAAGCTTCATGCCAGAAAGCCATACAGCCAACAACCTGGAAGAGGCATTTCGGGAGAGTATACATGACTGGAAAATAGTAGAAAGAAAAATCTCCTGCATAACTACTGATCATGGGGCCAATATTGTTGATGTGCCACATGAGATGGAGGCCAAGGGAGGCATCTGTCTTTAGCATTATGCGACAACAAGGAGTCCCCGACATCGAGCCCTGAGACAAAAACCAAGTCTTTCTCCACATGTCTAAGGCACGAAAGCATCGCCATGTGACCTTGATCATGCGAAGTGGGTTGCCCCTCAGGGAAAACCCCTTGGTCCTGAGCCACCACTGTAGGGGTCTCATGTAAAAAAAAAAAAACAAAGTGAAAAAAGTGACATGACATACAGCCAAGTATGGTGACCCATACTCAGAATTTGTGCTCTGCATTTAACCCATCCAAAGTGCACACACACAGCAGTGAACACACACCATGAACACACACACACCCAGAGCAGTGGGCAGCCATTTACGTTGCGGCACCCGGGGAGCAGTTGGGGGTTCCTTGCTCAAGGGCACTTCAGTCAAGGTATTGCCGGCCCAAGACTCGAACCCACAACCTTAGGGTTAGGAGTCAAACTCTCTAACCACTAGGCCACAACTTCCCCCATGTTCAGCAGCCAAAAGGTTACGTTGGACACAGCTGCCGTCAGACCCAGCAGTTTCTGAAAGTGCTTAACAGTGAGTGACCGGCCTTCTTTCACTCTCGCGATTGCAGTGAGGATCAACTCGATCCAAGCAGGAGACAAACGTGCCTGCATCATGGTCGAATCCTACACCACGCCCAGATAAGTGTTCCTCTGTAATGAAGAAAGCACACTTTTCTTCGCAATTCAGTCTTAACCCCAGCTCTTTCATGTGGGCGAGAACGACATCTCAATGCCGAACCGCCATCTGCTCCGATTAAGCTAATATCAATGAATCGTCGATATATTTCAATATGCAGATGCTCTGGAGTCACAGCAAAGCCGGAGCAGCATTCACACACTTGGTGAAAGTTCAGGGTGAGAGTGCAAGGCCGAATGGAAGAACCCGATATTGGTAAGCTTCGCCCCAGAAAGCAAGCCTCAGGAACTTCCTGTGTTGAGGAAGGATGGAAATGTGGAGGTATGCGTCCTTCAGATCGATCGTGACAAACCAGTCCTCGGTCTTGATTTGAGCATCCCGAGCTTCAGTCGCGTGACTGAGGCCATGTCTTACATGGGTATTTTTTATAAACAGAGTTTTTCTCTCTTTAGTTTTTAAAAAAATCTCTGTCCACATGAAAACGCAAATGCGTGCTATGATGCACTGTCAAGAGCATGCCAAGCCGACAGGTGGCGATATTATCTCAACTGTGAGAGCCATGTTTGCCAATCAGAAGCCTGAAAAACTTTCCAGTAGGCAGAGATTAACAGCGCTGGCTCTGACGTCACAAGCCAAAAACACTGGTTTCGCCGTCTACACGATACACAGAGTTTTTGAAAATCTTCACCCTGGCAGGCGTTTTCAAAAATGTTTCATCGACCTGGCGCTGAGTTTGCATGTGGACGAATGGCCAAACCACATAGAAAAAACTGCTGTTTTAAACCGCGTTTGTGTGGACAGGGCCTGAGTGGTTCAACTGACGCAGATCTAAAATCAGATGCAACCCTCCATCATTCTTCGGAACGATGAAGTACCGGCTGTAGAACCCGGAAACTCTGTTGAGAGGAGGGACCACCTCAATGGCCCCCTTCCTTAAGAGAGTGTTTACTTCTTGTTCCATTACCAGAGCCTGCTCGGGGCCCACCAGAGTGAGAATCACCCCGTTAAAACAAGGCTGACCGCTGAACGTGGTAGCCACTTTCTACAGTGTGCAGGAATCATTGAGACATATTTGGGAGAAGCTTCCACACTGCCAAATAGTCTCCTAGGGGAATCAGTCTCTCCAGATTATCCAGCGAGAATGACAGTCCACAGATCTGCCTTCTGTTTAGAAGCCTTCGGCCTGGGAGCACCACTCTGACTCCCAATATTCTGGGGGAGTACGACAAGTGATGCTCCCCAAATGGAACTGACACACACATCCACCACACGTTTAAAGCTCCCTGGTCTCTAAGACACCCCACCCGTGATGTCTCGCCCATCCATTGGACTGATTGCTCACGTGATTTAAAGCATGGTCATGCAGAAGGCATCCCCATAGCGTTTTGACGCAGCTGGAATTCCTGAAGGGGAACTTTTATTTTGGATGCGATTAATCATGATTAACCCTCTGGAGTCGATTAACACGTATACGCGTTTTGGGGTATTTTCTCCTGATAACCCCGAAAAGAACTTAAATTACACTTTCAGTTTTTATTGTACAGATAAGTGCAATACATCAATCGAATCTGTAAAGGGTCTACTTTTTTTTGTATACAGACATAATAACAACAGAACTTTGTGCACTTATAAAATAAAGATAACAAACAAGGAGTGCTGTCTGCAGCCTTTGTCTGCGCTGATCTTCAGATACAAATGCGTCATTAAAATGAACTGTACTCAGTGAATACTCAACACTGAGACATGAGAGAGATATCTATAGAAAGCTTGACATGTCTACTTTTTTAAACTAAACAAGTGCTGCTGAAAACAATATTCTGTGATAAAGTAATCCATATGAAAAACAACGCGATGTCCGTTTTTTCACGTCTCCCTTCATTATCTTCTAATGCGACCACGCCCCCGCGCGAGCGCGCTATTGAGATTCAAATGTTTCACTGAAGCGCGCGGCTTTTGAATACGCCCACACAACAGAAGACAACGCAGCTAGAATGTTCTGCAAGTTTTTTTTATTTTACTGTTTGCTTCGCGATGAGAGGAATAAGACATAATTCACCCCAAAAAGATGTGATGTGGTTGAGGATTTGAGATTTGGATTTCCTCAGAAAAAAGAATGAAGCACTTTATTCAGCAGAGATCATAAACATGAGTAAGTCTCTTATTTATTATTTATATACTTGTACTAGTTTTCACATAACGTGTAAACATTTTACTAGTTAGACTTTTTCCAAAGACTTTTTCCAACCTATAATTCCTGACTAAATGTATAATCAAGTGAAATATTATGAAGTTTCAATAACAATATACACTACTATACCATTCAAAAGCTTGATGTAAATAATATAAATGTAACAATAAATGTAACTGTAACAAATGCAACAATCATTGCTGTTCTTTAAATTTATCCTCCCTAAAAAACCTAAAAAAAATATTCTCAGCTCTTTTCAACATTAATAATAATAATAATAATAATGATGATAATAACAATAATTGTTTTTTTTGTAGAAAATAAGATTGTTAAAAGGATTTCTGAAGGATTGTGTGACTGGAGTAATGATGCAAAAATTCAGTTTGAAAGTCAGCTTTGATTTTTCCTAATAAACTGTTTAACTGCACTCACAAGTGAATATTAAATTATGTTGTGGGATAATTAAATATATTCTAAATAAAACTACAAACATAAAATTATATACATTTATTTTGTCCTCACATTCTTTCTTGTAACTCATCCCTCTCAGTGACACAGCTGACTGAATGGCTCATTATGCAGCTCATTATGCAGGTCTTTGTCTTCTCAGGTGTGAATTCATGATAGTTGACGCCTACTCGCATATGACTTTTACCAACAAAAAGTGTCTTAGAAAATTTAAATCAATATATTGTTTTCTGTAAGTGAGTAAACAAGATGATTTTCACATCATTTAGAAAAAAAAAAAATTCTAGGCTACAAGCTCCAGTTCTCAAAATTCCTGGGAACCAATTTTCTGTATGTGTTTTATTGCCTTATTCAAGTTATTTAACATTTTTAGTTTTTCACTAACCACGCATAACATTTTTTTCTCAAAAAAACACAATCATGTACATACCTGCTGCTCACATATTATTATAGCCTATTTTGTGCTGATTACAGTGAGATTACACTTTAGCCATTTAGATATTTATAAGAAACTGAAAAAAGCACAAATGTCAGGGCATGACAAAACTTCTCCAGGCCCCAAAAATACCCTTAGACTCCAGAGGGTTGGGAACTTTTATTTTGGATGCGATTAATCACGATACTTTTTAGGTACCGACCGAATTGCCTCGATACTATCGAGTATCAAAAAATTACATCTTGTTCGGTTCCAGATTTCGATACCTAAGGAGTTAACTCGTCAACGTCAGTGCTCAAACAAGTACATATGAAATGCACAACAACACACATAAAGTCACTCATATGAGGCGCGCGCACGCACAAACTCTCCACGCGCATACTTATATGAGACGCGAGCACACACACATAATACCTTAAAGATGTGGAAAAGTTGATCAAAAGTGTGGGTACATTTCTCCAGGCTCGATGCCAACAGCGCTCGATGCCAGGAGCTATATTTGTGTTCCAAATCAGTCATTTCTGTGGCACCATTTCAGCTGTGATGTTGCCTATGAAGGTAGTTGCCTATGGTTTGGAACAGAGCCTGACGGTCTAATGAGAGTGTGTGTTTTCATGCACACAAAGTGCTTCACATTCCCTGCTCCATCATGGAGCGCAGCAGATCTTACGATGCTGGAATCCGTCCAATGTTTGAAACCAGACCACTTAAACTAATTGATTCTTTTCATTAAACTAAGTCTGTCAGCACCACTCAGCAGTAAGTCCGTCTTCAACTAGGGCTGAACGGGATCATGGTTTAAACCAGCAACTTCATCAAACTGGAAAGATGTAGGTATATCTGAAAGCCTATCAGTGGATAAGACTGATTTACATTGTAGAAAACAATTCAGGAGCTGAAGCAGCTTTTATTGAAGTATCTTTTACTCTAAAACCAAACATTTCACTCACCCGAGTGTGATACAGGCCTCGCGCACCACCTGCGAGCGCAGATCTTTAGCCGAGAGTTTGAGCGGCCCCTCCAGCTGCCGTAACTGCTGCAAAAAAACATCGTAGTCGCTCGCGCCGGCCAACAGCAGAGAACGAACCTTTTTCAGCTGTAGATAAACAAATCAATGGGTCAATGATCACATTCAAATAACATGACCCCATAATACTGGACTGATGTGATAATGACCAGTTTGATCGTACTTTACAAAATAAACATGTCAAAATGGTCTTGCATCATTCTGAAAGGCTCTATTTTGTACGGAAGCTGAGAAACAAAAATCTGAATTGTGAGGTATAAACTCAGAATCGAGATATAAATAAAAAATTTAGATAAATATACTCAGAACAGAGATATAAACTCAGAATTGAGACATAAACTCAGAATTGAGACATAAACTCAGAATTGAGATATAAACTCAGAAATGAGATATAAACTTAGAAATGAGATATAAACAGAATTGCGAAATATAAACTCAGAATTGCGAAATATAAACTTAGAATTGAGATATAAACTCAGAATTGTGAAATATAAACTTAGAATTGAGATATAAACTCAGAATTGAGATATAAACTCAGAATTGCGAAATATAAACTCAGAATTGAGATATAAACTCAGAATTGCGAAATATAAACTCAGAATTGAGATATAAACTCAGAATTGCGAAATATAAACTCAGAATTGAGATATAAACTCAGAATTGCGAAATATAAACTCAGAATTGAGATATAAACTCAGAATGCGAGATTTAAACTCAGAATTGAGATATAAACTCAGAATTGAGTTATAAATTCAGAATTGAGATATAAACTCAGAATTGCGAAATATAAACTCAGAATTGAGATATAAACTCAGAATTGTGAGATATAAACTCAGAATTGTGATATAAACTCAGAATTGTGATATAAACTCAGAATTGAGATTTAACTCATAATTGAGATATAAACTCAGAATTGAGACATAAACTCAGAATTGAGACAAACTCAGAATTGAGACAAACTCAGAATTGAGATATAAACTCAGAATTGAGATACAAACTCAGAATTGCGAAATATAAACTCAGAATTGCGAAATATAAACTCAGAATTGAGATATAAACTCAGAATTGAGATATAAACTCAGAATTGAGATATAAACTCACAATTGAGATATAAACTCAGAATTGAGATATAAACTCAGAATTGAGATATAAACTCACAATTGAGATATAAACTCAGAATTGAGATATAAACTCAGAATTGCGAAATATAAACTCAGAATTGAGATATAAACTCAGAAATGAGATATAAACTCAGAATTGTGAAATATAAACTCAGAATTGTGGAATATAAACTCAGAATTGAGATATAAACTCAGAATTATGAAATATAAACTTAGAATTGAGATATAAACTCAGAATTGAGATATAAACTCAGAATTGAGTTATAAACTCAGAATTGAGATATAAACTCAGAATTATGAGATACAAACTCAGAATTGAGATATAAACTCAGAATTATGAGATATAAATTCAGAATTGAGATATAAACTCAGAATTATGAGATATAAACTCAGAACTGAGATGTAAACACAGAAATGAAATATAAACTGAGATAGAAATCTTGTGGCAGAAACGGCTTTCCATAATTTTGCAACAATGACCATTTGACTTCACATTTCCCTTCTTACTAAACAACTGAATAAATGATGGACATTAAATACTGATTTGAGTTTAAATTATTTGTTGATTATTTTTATATTACGTGAGAAGAAAGAAAACGAGAGACGTGAAACTAGCACAGCTATGTATAAAATCACTGAAACAATAAATAATTATATGGTTTAGAGTCATTATACACAAATACATGACCACAGAATGATGCCATCGACCAATCACAATCAAGTATTCCAGAGAGATGAGTAACATGCAGCCATTTTATTCCATTATAAATGTGAAATCACTCACTGCAGCTACTCGCTGTTCCCAATCGTGTTTGTCATCGGACAGAATTTCTCGGATCTTGTTCATGGAGTCCTCGAGCTCTCGAGGTGAGTAAATCTGTGAGTGAAACAACAGCGTCATCAAACTCACTGAACACTGGCATCTGTCCAGAGATCTCTAATGGAAAACCACTGAATGCAGAGTCCAGGCTGACACTCCACATTACAGACGTTATTGCTGAGGTATTGATGATTCCTTGAGTTACTGACACACAGATGCATTTGGATGTAGCTCGGGGTCAGTTATTGTACAGTATTGTATGTTACTGTTTGTTACATGTATTTGTAAATTTGGGCTGCCTATCTTGGCCAGGACACTCCTGCAAAAGAGATTTTAATCTCAGTTAGTTTTCTTTCCTGGTTTAATAAAGCTTAAAAAAAAAAAAAGATTTATAACAGCTGTTTTCTATGTGAATATGTATTATAATATAATTTATTTCTGTGATGCGCAGCTGTATTTTCAGCATCATTACTCCAGTCTTCAGTGTCACATTATCTTCAGAAATCATTCTAATATGATGATTTGCTGCTCAAGAAACATTTCTGATTATTATCAGTGTTGAAAACAGTTGTGCTGCTCAATATTTTTGTGGAAACTGTGATACATTTTATTTTTCAGGATTCACAGATGAATAGAAAGTTCAAAAGAACAGCATTTAATTGAAATGGAAATCTTTTGTAGCATTATAAATGTCTTTACTGTCACTTTTGATCAATTTAATGCATCCTTGCTGAATACAAATATTAATTTATATAAAAACTCTTACTGACCCCTAACATTGTTGAACATATAAGCGTTACGAAGCCTACTAATGCTTACCTGTACGGCTGGCACATCTTCAAAGGCATGGATGAAGTCTTCTTCATCAACAGCACCGGCACCAGAGCTCTCCTTACCTGATAAGAACAATCAATATGTCCAGTCAGTTTTAAATATATATTTAATATTTAATATGTAATATTTTTATTATATATATGTGTAAACATTTTTTAAATATTTTCTTTATTTAAAGTTTTATTTTTATTATGTCCAGTAAGTTTTAAATATATATATTTTATATTTAATGTTTTTTATTTATTTTATATATATATATATATATATATATATATATATATATATATATATATATATAATATATATAAGCATTTTTAAAATATTTAATTAATATTTATTTTATACATATTTTATTCTATACAAAATAACATTTTATAATATTTCTTTTATTGTATATACAATGAAAATAAAAAAATAAATTTTAAAAATTGTATAATTTAGCTGTAGCTATATTTACAGCCTCAATTAAAACACACTTAAAATATAAGAACATATATCTAAAAATATATATATTAGATATACGTTCTTATATTTTAAGTGTGTTGTAATTGAGGCTGTAAAGATAGCTACAGCTAATAAGGCAGCACGGCACTGAAATGCTTTATTACTTTTATAACTGAAAAACTGGAACACTAGATCAGAAGACACAAGCAAAACCATTAATTTCATAAAAATAGCATAATAACAGTCAAAGGTCTGAGATGCAGGTTGTTGACCTGAGCTCTTGGTGCTGGACGCAGAGCTCGGTCTGCGCATGGATCCTGTCCGCCGCACCGATGACGCTCCTTTAGAGGTCGACGAGGAACGACCTCCATCCACCGATTCGTCATCATCGATGCTCTTATCTGAGGATTGACAGGGAAAACACAGTTTATATATTATTATACTACGGGGCCATTGAATGCTTGAATCTGATTGGCTGACGAACATTCTGAGGTGTGCAATTATTTTCTGGGGAACGCACGGCGAACGTAGTTCCAGGCAGCTCTCTTGACCACATTACAGTTCCATATCACTTCACATAGTAAAACTGTAATAATGGTCACGCGGTTTGCACAGAAAGGTGTTGTCAGCGCTGCCCTGACGATTTTATCAGTTAGCCTATACAGTGTAGCAGCTTAAAGGCTACACATGACATTTCTCACTAGTGATGTAATAACAGCGCTGTTTAGAGACGCTGCAGCAGAAGAGTGTTTAGAGACGCACAGAGGTACGTTAGCCTAATTAACACAATCTCTCTCTCTCTCTCTCTCTCTCTCTCGCTCTCTGTGTCTCTGTCGCTCTCGCTCTCTTTCTAATAACTTCATTAATAACTGCATTAGCATGCTATCAACGACTCAAGCCTCCATTACCAGCTTTAAAATGACGTTTTGTAACCAGCAAAAGAGGCACTGGATGAAATAATCCTACTCACAATAGCGATTTAAGTTCAAAAACCAGACGAATCCCTTTAAATATATCATCTGATCGATGTCTTGTGGTGTGGTAACCACAGTATAAGCAGAATACTTGATGACGGCTCGTTGAATTATTAGAAAAATACTGCACATCTGAGGTGGTGATGTGGCCACGACGCGAAGCGGAGTTGTCATAAATATTTTGACTTTTTATATTGCCATTTTAATTTTAATGCAATTTCATTAGTATTAGTATTATAAAGATTTTATTAGTGGGGTTTTTTTTAAGTTTAAAGGTTTTAAAGGGAAATTTGTAGAAGTAATTGTATTAATAAAATTTTTATTTTGGGTTTTTATTATTTTTATTAGGTTTATATATGCTTTTTTTCACATACACATATGTGACCCTGGACCACAAAACCAGTCGTAAGTCAGTTTTTAAGTAAGTTTTCATTGATGTATGGTTTGTTATGAGGACAATGTTTGGCCGAGATACAACTATTTGAAAATCTGGAATCTGAATCTAAATATTGAGAAAATCATCTTTAAAGTTATTCAAATGAAGTTCTGAACATCCTGATATTACACTGCACCTACAGACTTCTGATTAGGGGTTGGATTATTGTTGTCAACAGGCCAATCTTGAGTTACCACAGCGCATTTTTTATTGTTATCGGCATCGGCCATTTTCAAAACCGATTTGCCGATAAAACCATTTTATTTTGAAATGCGCGATCGGGCACTGATCCAGCCACCTCAGTCAGAGCGCACCGCGCTGTGGCCTAGACTAAGCCCCGCCCATCGTCCGTCTGATTTGTTGGGAGTCAGGAGCCTGGCCAATCAATACGGCTGGCGCGGCTGGAAAAAATGTTCCGCTCTCACACCGAAAGCACAGGAGCTGTTTCAGTGATCATCATCACACATCAATAAGTTATCTCTCGAAGGTAAGAATGCAGTAAACGTTCCTGAAGTTGCAATAAATCGCTACACTGAAGTTGCAAAACACCTAAATATAATCGATTTATGATGACAAGCCCCGTTCAGTTATTATACTGTGAATTGCCGGTCAATGTCCGTCATTGCAGTGATATGCTTTAACGGATCATCACATCAGTGCTGAGATAGTGAAACTAAAACCTTCTTCTCTCACCATTCGGCCAACTTAACGTTGTATTGTGAATAGATTATCAACACGAATTAATTCACTCACGTCTGCTGCGTTTTTTTTTTTTTTTGTGTTGTTCACATAGCTTCACTGAACAGCGTCCGTTCCGTTAGGGCTCTTAGTCAAAAAAAAATTCGCATATTTGGAGAAATATTGCTTTATTCTAACATGATTGCAAAATAATTTATCATACAGATTCAGAATTACCATTATGCAATTTTGAAGAGCTGAAAGGGCATCAAGCGCGAGCTCTGACGCCCTGACGCGACGCGAGCTCCCTATTCCTGATTTAGTTATCTCCGCGGCCGCGCTCTCTCATTTGACTAATAATCAGGGTGCGATTTGCCGGGGGGGATGGGGGGATTTCCCCCCTTCTGGTCTATGCATCCCTGCCTCTGCTGAATAACTTTTATCCCCGGTGGGGATAAAAAAATCATGCAAACCCGCTCTGACGTCCAGATCTGAATCAAATGATTCGCGATACGCGATCCGATTGAAGCGCATCGAAACAGTGAATCATTTTGCGACGCAATGGTTTAACTGATTCGGAGTTTCAAAAAGCTCCGTTGTGTGTTCTTTGCTCGCTTTCTCGATGTAATTTGTTGTTTGAATAACAGTGGACATTAAATCATTACAATTAATAGGCCTAACGTAGGCTTACAATGTTTTTATTAAACTGAGATCACACTAAATACAATTTCCGTCGTATTAAAAACATTTCATAAAATCTTTCAAAAGCATCCCCCCTCTGTTTATTTCACAAATCGCACCCTGCTAATAACCCTATGCTAATAACGTAAATTGTCAATAATCTCACATTGCACGTTTCTGGATGACGCTGTCCTGTATACTTCCTAGTTTGTATCGCCGTGATAAACAGTCAAAAAAAAAAAAAAAAAAAAAAACACTATTACATTATGGGTTGTGTGTGATTTTAATGCAATTCTGGGTTGCAAATAAAATGCGAATATATTATAAAAAAAAAAAAAAAAAAACACACACACACAGAAAATATAACACACACACACACACACACACACACACAATATATATATATATATATATATATATATATATATATATATTATATATAGATTACATTTATTTTCCATTATTTGTTCATTTGTTGCTGTTTAAATTTGCTTTAAGTTTTACTTATTTTACAGAATGCTGCTGATGGATGCTCCCAGCACTTTTTATGTTTGTTGTTATTATTAATATTAATGTTGTTATTATGAACAGTTCTCAGAATTAAAGATGTGTTAAAAATAATTTAAAGAGAGTCTTTGTCAGATGCCTTTTTATTCTTAATTTTGACATTAATTTGCATTTTTACACTAGACACATATCGGTTCAAAATATCGGTTATCGGTCTCCTTGATCTGTAATAATCGGTATCGGCATCGGCCCTGAAAAATGCATATCGGTCGATCCCTACTTCTGATGTGCTGTGTGTGTGTGTGTGTGTGTGTGTGTGTGTGTGTGTGTGTGTGTGTGTGTGTGTGTGTGTGTGTGTGTGTGTGTGTGAGTGAATCTGAAGGACGTCACCTCCTTCACTCAGCAGCTCAGGAAACCCTGGCAGAGCCGCTCACGTGAGGAAACATCACCAAAATCTGCCAGACCAGCGATCAATCGCCATGAATTATTTATACACACACACACACACCCGACCTTATTCATCATGCATTAGTGTCAACACCTCTCTCCCACAATCCTTCACTGCAAACAGCCCTCTAACACGCTCCGAACTACTCCAGAAACCTCCAGGGAAACAAACACGTTCATCCAGACATCTAAACCACAAACATCTATTATTCTTACATAAAAAAACAGACTCAAACCCTTCTCTGACCCCTAAAAGAGAACTTAAACATCATTTGCTTAATTTATGATTTAAATCATGACATCAAAATGATGTTTCAAGCAATTTCTGAGAACAATTTTGTCTGCAAACACACATTTGTACACATATCCTTGTTTTTACACAGAGAAAATGACATTTTCTGTCCTCTAACCCGCACAAACAATTTACATATTTTAATTAATACATTATTTTACAGGTTTTTTAAGCATTTTCCACTGAAAGTTTCCATGAGGAAGGTTGTGAGGACATTTGGTGACCATAAATTAATTAAATGATTTAGAAAATATACTAATTATGCAAATTTTAATATAAAAATATAATATATAACATAAAATTTAAATCTAAAAATATATAATCAATACTAATAAAAAATAAAAATAATATTTCTTTTTTTAAAATAAAAAAATATATTTTTTGGTCTAATTTTGAGTAAAATGAAAAATAATAAGAAAAAAAGACTTTTAATTAAAATATCTTATTTAAAATGTTTCAAAAGCATAAAAATAAAAATAGAAAAGGATATAGGCAGACTAATAATTAATAATAATAATGCTATTTCTAGAGACAACTGCAAAAACACATTTATTCTTATATTTTGTATATTTTAATGAATATGTTATTTTATGTCTATTAAGCATTTTCAGTTGAAAGTTTTATAATGCAGGTTACAAGGACATTTTGTGCCCATAATTAGTAAATAATTTAATTAAATAAAATAATTAACAAAATATTACTGAAATATTAATATAAAATATATAAAATATGATTTTAATATAATAAAATTGGTCCAATTTGGTGTAAAATGAAAAAAAAAAACACATTTTAAATATCTTATTTAAAAAAAAAAAAAGCTTAAATATAGAGAAGGCAAGTCAAAAGGATGGAGGCAGTCTAATATGCCATTTCCTGTCTACAAACACACTTTTGTTCTTGTTTTTACGCTGAGAAACTGACACTTTCTGTCCTCTAACCCTCACAAGGCATTTGCATATCTTAAAGAATACATTATTAATGTCTATTAAGCATTTTCAGTTAAAAGGTTCCATAATGCAGGTTTTGAGGAGGTTTATGAGGACATAAATGAAGAAAAAACACACTCATGCGGTGATTGGATCTTTTTGTAGCATTTATTAGATTTGATGAGATTTAGGGAAGAGAGACAGACAGATGTGAGTCTCTGTCACAGAGAGATACAGCTGCGTGTCTCTGTCTCTGTCCCTCCGCTCATGCAGTGCTCAGACAGTGAGATGCTTACAGGCGCAGATCCTCCGGCACACCAGCTTCCTCAACATATCGTCACGCTTTCCCACGCTGCCTCATTCTGACACAGCCTCCAGCGGCACGCGACCCCTCCCTGTGAGTGTGTGTGTGTGAGTGTGTGGAAACTGGAGCATGCTGGGATGAGCTATTACTGATGAAGCTCCGCCCACATCTCTGGGTGGAGGAGGGCAGGGGGAGGAGCCTCGCACATGGGCTGTGTTCAGAATGGAATACTAGCATACTGCTCACTGCATGCACTGCATACTGTAGTTTTAGATCGTATGTGAAACAGTATGCAGTATGTTTAATTCAGGGGGCGGCGATCCAAAAATTAAAATTAATTAAATCATTTAATTAAATAAATACTATAAATAAAAAAAGTTATTAAAATGTTAATATTAAAAAAATAAATAAAATAGAATTTCATATAAAAAAATATAACTTTATGAATAATGCTATTAAAATATTTTTTAATAATAATATTTTTGGTCAAATTTAGTGTACATTGAAAATAAGATAAAAAGACAGAATTAAAATATTTAAAAATAAAAAGCATAAAACAGAATAAGAGAGAAGGCGAGTCAAAAGGATGGAGGCAGTCTGCAGTAATAAACAAACAAATAATTAAATACAAATGAATAATAATGCATATTAATGTGTATATTGTAATAGAAAAATATATCTAAATAAGTGCTGTTAGATGATTAATCGCAATTAATTGCATCCAAAATAAAAGTTTTTGTTTACATGATATATGGGTGTGTACTGTGCATATTTATCATGCATATATGCATATATATATATATATATATATATATATATATATATATATATATATATATATATATATAATATACAGAAGAAAATTTTTACATTTGTATATGAAATATATTTATATATAATAGAAATGATATGAATATAAATATGTACATCTAAATATATGCAATTTTATTCAAAATATATACTGTATGTGTGTGTGTGTATTTATATATACATAAATATACACAGTACACACACATATATTATGTAAACAAAACCTTATATTTTGGATGCGATTAATCATCTGACAGCGCTAATCTAAATATATATTGTAATAAAAAGATATATAAATAACAATAACAATAAATAAATAAAGATTACAAAAAAGTTAATTAAAAAGCTGCTAAAAAAAGAACCAATTTTGTGTAGAATTTCTTAAAATACAAAATGAAAAATTATAAGATAACATTTTATTTAAATAAAAACAATAAACATAAAATATGATAATCACTGAAGCCTACACATGGGATTGGCTGACCTGTCTCTAGAGGGCGGGGTCGGAGAAGAAAAGAAGTGTCAAAAAGAAGGAAAGAAAGAAAGAAAGAACTAATAAATAATTCATATTTTTAAAATACTAAAAAATATATATATATTTTTTAATATATAATTATTATTATAAGCAGCAATAGTTTAAACATCTAAATATCTAAAAACATTTACAGTCTGATCGAATAATAAACAAAAAAGGGAGACATTAGATATTACTGATGACATCAGTCCTGGATTATTCATCAGATCAGTGCTCTTACACACACACACACACACACACACACACACAGACACACACACACACAAACACACACACACACACACACACACACACACACACAGAGTCATCCAAACAGCTGACTGCATCCGCTCATGACTCTGGCTGAATCACACACTCATCATCATCGCTGACAAACACACCGTCACACACTCACCAGGTTAACCAGCAGATAATACAGCACAAAACACATATATTTAATTAGTTTTGGAGTTCAAATTCATAACACATATGAACCACTTTGTATGAGATTAAACACATCACTATTTATAACCCTTACTGGTTAAAAACATTCAAATGGAGTATAAAAAATAATAAAAGCAAATAATCAGAGCCCTGTTATAAGTCGAAATGCAAAATAAAATAAAAAACGGATTATTTTAGAATATTTTAATTATTTTAATTATTTTAAAATATTGTGATAAATTTCAGATAATTTAAAAAAAAAACTCACATTTCACCAGCAGGGGGCAGAACACTAAAACTAATGAGCTGGTACTTTGTGTTACGGAACATCTTCTTTGCTCATTTTATTTAAATCATTAAATAGAGTTAAATTATTAATGGAGAATTAGAAAATGATGGGGCGTTACGCAACCAAACACAAGCCTAACATTCAATATATGTGATGTGGTTTACAGAAAATTTATCAAATATGTCTAATAATATCAGAAGAAATACATAATATAGGCTCCTAAACAAGATTGTGTCTCTGTGAATGTTTCATATGGCACTTTTGATGACAGGAAAACTTTATAAAACCGAGTTTTATATACGGCACAACTGATAATGAACATTGACACTGCTGTCTCTTTAGTGCTAATTTGCAGCAATAATCAGATTTGTTTTATAATTGATTAATTTAACATACTGTAATTAATACTGTTAATTTTTAAATGTTTATTACTGTGAAGCTGCTTTTTTGTAAAGTCATGATATCATGACAAAATACACATATAATACATGTATCCAGGCTGATGAGATGCACACATAATTTAATATATACATTAAAAAAAACATTTAATTTTAGTTAAAGTTTTAGCATTTTTGTTGTGTTTTTGTCACTTTTTTAATATGTCTACATACTGTAGGTTTTATTATGTTTTAGTTTTAGTTATTTTAGTAATTTAAATTTAAGTAACTTAAATTATAAACTTAAAATTTAGCTACTTAAATTATACAAAAAATTAGAAATGCTGCTTTGGCAACCTTTCTACTTGATTTTGTATTTTATTTCAGCATTCAACAATAACCCATTCTAACCGAAAATACTGCACAATTTATAAATAGAAAAGCATTTTTCTCATCACATTAGAAAGAATTTAATTTAGATCTACTTAACTGTCCTAAAAAAATAAAGTCATAATGGAAACATTTGAATGGTCCTAATTATAGGCTTCATTTTATTCATGCAAAACATAATTTCATTTGATTTTATGGTGAATGATGATAGATTTTGCTCCGTATCTGCGTGTGCATTAATACATCAAACAAAATAATCCTTCTCCCTCCTTCGATGCAAAAACACACAATATCTGAGCAATGGTGCTCATTTTTCCTCCAAATCACTCTCTAACCTACTTAAAGTGTTGCGTGTGAAGTGACGAGTAGCTGGACCCACCAAAGGTGAAAAAATGTCCTATTTGAGCTGTGTGTCTAATCCAAGCTGCTTTTTTTTCCTTTTCTGCGGTGTGTGTGTGGGCTGATCTCAAAACGTCCCACACACACTTTTCACTCTTACTAAACACACACAAGATGCTGTAAACACAGCGAAATCCCTTCAGCGTTTTTCTATCGAGCACACGCTTTCATTAAAACGGCGTTGAGACCGTCTTAAGCTGCACAGGCCTCTCTCTGTGATTCACATACAGACTTCTGTTCATCAGCATGTTAATTGGCAGCTGAGAAACGCAGGACAAAAGCAACATTCAGTCTCATTTTCTGTTCATTACAGTTACTGAAACACTAATTATTAACCGATTTTATGGTTGTAAAGTCAAGCATCACTAGTGCTTATTTAAAGTGTTTCACTAGTTAACAGTAAACCGGTTACCTCACCTGAATATGTTCATAGATTTGTGTTGGATGTTATACCATATTTGGAATGGAAATATGGATATTTTATTTGTAAACATTATTTTTATTTTTTTCGGTCTCTATATACTTGTCTAAGTCCACTTTGAATAAAGAAAAGAGAGGTTTAGAGCCAGTAAACTTTTTTTGAGAATGTGAAATGTAGCCAACAGCAATCACAAATTAATGATGTAGCTAATATTCTACAAATATATATTCTCTTTAGAGTATTCAAATAATCCAAAGAAAGAATCTTCAAAACAAAAAGAAAAGCCACTTATGCTCCAATTGGATGGTGTATCGCAGATTCAGATCAGAATTTTGCGTTTTGTTACTCATTAGATTCAGATCGGAGCTTTGCGTATCGAGAATCATTAGATTCAGATCGCAGCTTTGCGTATCGAGAATCATTAGATTCAGATCGGAACTTTGCGTATCGCGAATCAATAGATTCAGATCGGAACTTTGCGTATCGCGAATCAATAGATTCAGATCGGAACTTTGCGTATCGAGAATCATTAGATTCAGATCGGAGCTTTGCGTATCGAGAATCATTAGATTCAGATCGTAACTTTGCGTATCGAGAATCATTAGATTAAGTTCGGAGCTTTGCGTATCGCGAATCATTAGATTCAGATCGGAGCTTTGCGTATCGCGAATCATTAGATTCAGATCGGAACTTTGCGTATCGCGAATCATTAGATTCAGATCGGAACTTTGCGTATCGCGAATCATTAGATTCAGATCGGAACTTTGCGTATCGCGAATCATTAGATTCAGATCGGAACTTTGCGTATCGCGTATCATTAGATTCAGATCGGAACTTTGCGTATCGCGAATCATTAGATTCAGATCGGAACTTTGCGTATCGCGAATCATTAGATTCAGATCGGAACTTTGCGTATCGCGAATCATTAGATTCAGATCGGAACTTTGCGTATCGCCGAATCATTAGATTCAGATCGGAACTTTGCGTATCGAGAATCATTAGATTCAGATCGGAACTTTGCGTATCGTGAATCATTAGATTCAGATCGGAACTTTGCGTATCGTGAATCATTAGATTCAGATCGGAACTTTGCGTATCGAGAATCAATAGATTCAGATCGGAACTTTGCGTATCGAGAATCAATAGATTCAGATCGGAACTTTGCGTATCGTGAATCATTAGATTCAGATCGGAACTTTGCGTATCGTGAATCATTAGATTCAGATCGGAACTTTGCGTATCGAGAATCATTAGATTCAGATCGGAACTTTGCGTATCGCGAATCATTAGATTCAGATCGGAACTTTGCGTATCGAGAATCATTAGATTCAGATCGGAACTTTGCGTATCGCGAATCATTAGATTCAGATCGGAACTTTGCGTATCGCGAATCAATAGATTCAGAGATCGGAACTTGCGTATCGCGAATCATTAGATTCAGATCGGAACTTTGCGTATCGCGAATCATTAGATTCAGATCGGAACTTTGCGTATCGCGAATCATTAGATTCAGATCGGAACTTTGCGTATCGTGAATCAATAGATTCCGATCGGAACTTTGCGTATCGCGAATCATTAGATTCCGATCGGAACTTTGCGTATCGAGAATCATTAGATTCAGATCGGAACTTTGCGTATCGTGAATCATTAGATTCCGATCGGAACTTTGCGTATCGAGAATCACTAGATTCAGATCGGAACTTTGCGTATCGTGATTCATTAGATTTAGGCCGGGACTCCGGTGCAGGTTCGTAAATCATTTGTTTAAGGTCGGAACTTTGGAGGGAGTCCGTGAATCTTTTGATTCAGAACGGCACTTCACGAATCATTTGATTTAGATCAGATTTCTTTTTTTTTTTTTTTTTGAGCTTTGGAGCGCGTTAATGATTTATTTATTTTAGGATGTGAAATTTAAAAAAAAAAGAAGAAAGTATACACAAATACAAATTCCTTTTAAAAAAAATTAACCGTGGTTTTACTATAGTAAAAGTGTAGTAACATTGTTTATTTTTCTTTTTTTCTTCTTTTTTTGAGTAAAACCATGGCTTCCAAAGTTCGCTTGTTATGATTTTCAGTTTTAGTTTTAAAATTTTCAGAAAAATGGGTCTTTAATATCTTTGCATTAACTTGATTACAAAAATGTTTTTTAATCTGGGATCAAAACAGCACTATGTTAAGAATAGGTCTATATCTTAAGAACTACTCAGACAACTCACAGTTAGCCAAAGGTTTATCGGTTTAAATCTTCTCTATTCAATTAGAGCAATCTATGTTTTTATGCAACTTAAATTTGTTTTTAATTTGCACTTTATATAAATGTTAGTCATAAAATCAGAGAGCGTCTCCTCAAAGACAGAAACCTGTGAATACAGGTGAAAACAAGGTGATAACAGGAATATTTTGCTCAAGAAGAGCCTCAGGTGAATGCGAGAGCAGCTAAAGCCATCAGAAATTAAAAAGGGTGCCAGAATATCAAATATTAAGTCGATGATCATAAATACTTCAGAGCACTTCAGACACCTGAGACGCGGCTCACAAACTCACAGGAACCCAACGCCACAAAACAAGCCATTAAAACAGCATTAATATGCTAATGATGCTGATTTCAAGTCATTTGCAGCCTATAAACGGAAGAAAAAAGAGAAACGAGATGAGCTCGAGACATTCAGAAGATGCAGAAATGAAAGGGACTAAAAGACCAAGCCCTGAACACTTGATCCTCACATGCATTACATGCAACAAACGTCTTCAATGCACCTGCAGCGCTCTACTGAAACACGTTCACATGATCTTACCGTCCCCTGCTGTCATGACGGATGCTTGATTTGCAGTAATGAAGCTCTGCTCTGTGTGTTTCTCTAGTCTTGTGACTGAACACACACACACACACACACACACTGCTCTCGTCTCCAGTGACTCCCTCTCTACTGACCTCACTCGCATTTAAAGGAATAGTTCACACAAAAATGAACCAGAAACTGATGATATTTTTGAATCAGAGCTTCAGTGATTCAGTCTGTTCTTCATATAAAACCATCATATGATTTCAGAAGACTTAATATAGAGCGTGAGTCATGTGGAGAACTATTAATGAATCTTTGCATGAAATATACTAGAAAAGTTTGCATATGTGTTTTTTTGTGTTCATATCCAGTTTTATGACTCATATAATCTGATATTGTGAGACCATGAAAGAAACAACAGCTCAATTTAAAATATATATATATATATATATATATATGTGTTGTGTGTGTGTGTGTGTGTGTGTGTGTGTGTGTGTGTGTGTAATTTGCTGCAGATGCTGAAATTTATATGACAAAATTCATATAAATATCATAATGTACTGTAAATGTAAATCAGTGAGATCTTCTAACAGTATAGCAGATAATTACACAAAATGATAAAAAAAAATAAATAAATAAAAAAAAGTTTTTAGTAAAGGAATAAAATTGCAAATGCTTTAAGACCCTCAAATTACACATTATTTATATATTTATTTTTCAGATTTTTTACATTTATTTTTTAAGAGATATAACCATTTTAAAATAATGTTACACATTTTGCCTTCGGGTTATTTTTTACCCTTGTATGTATGAAGTAACATTAGGTGTCAAAAACACTTTTGAAAAATTAACTATGAAGTTATATTAGAGTCAAAAACTATTTGTTTGTTTTTGTTTTCCTTTTCATCATTCGTTACTGAAAGTGAAAGTTTATGCAAGTAAATTAATTTATTTTGTTTGAAAACTTCTCAGAATAATATTTATGTTGTTGTTTTGTTAAAATAAATATGTAGGTTTCAGAAATCTGGACTGTTTTTGAGTTAAATTCAAAGGAATTGAACTGAATTCCATTTATTTCCATGGGGTTTATACTGCAATTCTCAGATATATCCCATCAGTGTTGAGGAATTTTTTTTTTTTTTTTTTTTTTGTGGTTTATGTGTAAATTGTTATGTGTAAAGGAATTTCTCAAGAAGTTTATTACTAGTAGTTAACTGTAGTTAACATGCAGTAACAACATGGTAACTTTAATTCAAAAATATATGATTCTATAATGATTCTTCCGGACCCAGAATGTGAAAATAATACATTTTGTGAATGCATTATGAGGGCTAAAAAAATATCAAAGATGAAAACTTGTAGAAAAGACGAGATCAGATGAAGTCAATGTACATTCCACCGTCCCAAACGAAACCAAACCAACACACACACACACACACACACACACTGAAACTGGGGCAGCGAGGAAACAATGGGAACAATCTCACCGGCGAGCGTTTCACACACACACACACAGAAGAAAGCACAGTTTATGTTCCGGTAACTTCCTTCAGCACCTGATAGTGCTTTCATATGTTTTCATGGTGATAGAAAGTGATTTACAGCCACCGGTGTCTTACTACATCACACAGATCATCAATTATAACAAGACTGACTCACCTGAGGACAGAATCATGTTCCCAGACCTCTGGACACCATCAAACCTGCTGAAGATCACATTCAGTCTGAACACAACAGACAGAAGAAAGACTTCATTAGAGCTCACAGTGTCAGTCTCATCAGAAAAGAGCAGAAATCAAACACTGCCACTACTTTATCTGTCAAATATGCAACACAGCAAACAATAAAGTGTTCTTTTTTACTAAATAAATCATAAAGTGATAAACAGCACACAAAAAAATAAAAAAATATATTGATTTATTAAGCACTACATAAAAAAGTAAAAAGTAAAAATTATATAAAAAGTATACAATATCAAAACTGTGAAGTGGTTTGTGCACTGCAAATAAATAAAGAATTAAGAAAATATAAATTAATTACAGTTTTTATTTTTAGAATAACTCATTCAATTTAAAAAATTGTGTTATAATTTTAAAAAGTTAACATTAAATTGTTGTTCAAATTAAAAATAAAAATGTTTCTCAAATTTTAATACATTTTCGAAAGATTACATGTTTTGTAAAACAGGTGTTTTTTGTTTTGTAGAAGAGGGGATTGAAATGTAGATGGTAAAGATTTAAAAAGAAATGATAAAGTATAAAAAGCATACAATATTAAAACATATTAATGTTTTTATGATAACTTTTAAAAAATAATAACATTAAAAATACATACAAATTTAAAAAATTAAATTAAAATTCCATTAAAATTAAAATGATTTTTTTTTAAATAATTGAAATACATTTTCAATACAGTGCATAAAAATGTTTTGTAAAATGTAGATGACACTGTAACAAAAAAAAAGATGAAGAATAAAAAGCACACAATATTGGCACAGTAAATAAGTAAAACTCTTATTAAATTAAATTTAGTTAAAAATAAAAATACATTTTTAATAAAATACATAAAAATATGTTTTGTAAATTGTGGATGACACGTGACTCTGTTATTATTGTGATTTTATTACCGTGACTGCGGCAGCCCCTTCTTCCCCAGATCCACCCTCACTCTCTCCCCCACGTGTCTGTAAATCTCCACCAGACAGTTCATCGCACCGTCCCGAACCTGACCACACACATCCAGTCCTTCATCAGACGCTTTTAACAGTATACACGCTCAAAAACTGTTCAGAAGTGCAGCTCGATGCAAAAAAATTTCTTAAGATGCCAAACATTTGCAATCTCCATTGCATCGTGTTATCTATATAGTGGCATGTTAATATGATTGAATACAGTAAACATGTTATATAATCACATAAGCATGGTATTTCCATCACTATACCACGGTATAGGCACAGTGCTGTGGATGTCAGCAGCAATTCCTGTGATGCCCAGCAGGAGACGCTATAAACCCACTGATCTGAGGAGGAGCAGAACAAAACCCTCTCACCTGACTCGCTGGGTCTCCTAACAGATGACAGATATGAGGAACTATCTTGCTAAGGGTTAAACCCTGAGCTCCGTATCTGCAAAACATCAGAACAAATACCATTTTAAATAAAACTACAATTGGGGAGTTAATACTGAAATTAAAACCATAAAATACATGTGCTGTATGTTCCCTGAAATAAAATACTGAAAACTATTTATTTATTAATTTATTTTATTTTTATTTTAAATAGTTTCCAATGCAAATAACAAACTAAAACTTTAAAAAATTTATAAAAATTATAAAAAAAAAAAAAAAAACTACTAAAAATGACATAAAAATTATTAAAACATCTAAAATCTTTTTTTTTTTTTTTTATTAAAAATCTTAATAAAAACCCTGAATGGTATTAAAAGAACCCAGGTACATACACATTAAGAGTGGCAATAAGGCAAAAGCAAACAGCTTCTCTGCTCCGGATGTTTTTATGTCTGAATCCGGACAGCATTCGGTCCCAAACATACTGCAAACAATTATACTTTTATAAGTTTTAGCCACAATTTCTTTCATATTACACTAAAGCAGGACACTGTGAGTCTTTCACCTGCGGATTGGCCGCTTGGTCCATGATTTTTAACAGAAGCGACTGCGCTTGATCCCGAACCTGGTCCTTAGAGTCACCTAAACGATCAATTAAACTGGGCAGAACTGAAAATAAGACATATTATGAAGATTAGATGAAATTATTAGCATATTGGCACAAAAATGAGTTTCAAATAAGTGATCACATACATAAAGCTTTACAATATTTACTTAAAAAGTGTTACATTTAAAAGAGTACATTTAAATACATCGTCGTAATACATTTAAATATAAAATAGAATTATAATATTATTTTTCTAATATTAATAGAAACATTTTCACCTGTTCCTATTTGTGTTTTGAAGCGTTCCTGTAGTCTGGTCACTAAAGCAGATACTATGTCCATTCCCAGCAGCGCCACCTTAAAAACACCAAAAAATATTCATAGCAAAAAAAAATTAATAATAGCAATAACTTTCATTACAAATGACATTCACTACCATTTAAAAGAGTCTAAACTGCGTTGGAAACCTGGGGCACGTTCAAGCTCACACCGGTGCGCAACGTTTTGCTACGTTTTCCGGGTTGAACGACACGTTTCCTGGAAACGGTGTGCAAGGGTGTGCAACGGGTTTGAGATGCGTTTTCTCTTGTTTGGTGGGTGTGTCAGAAATGTCGGCGCGCACAATCAGCGGCAGCATGTATATAAACCACGCGGTATTAAAGAGACACCTCGCACAATGGGTCCTAGTAAAGTAGTTTACAAATGTGTCCGCTGCAGCTTGGTATATGCAACAATTGAAGACATTAGAAGACATGTTTGCCGTAAGAGTTTTATTTTGAAGTATAGTATATCACCATGATGATGTAGTTGTTTATATTTTTAACTTCATTGCAAGGCAAGTTTATTTATATACCAAATTTCATACACAGTGGTAATGAAGTGCTTTACAAAAAATGAGAATGATATTTAATACAAGGTATTTAAAAATAAGAACTAGAAATAAAATAATTTAAATTAGAATTGATTAGCTACCAGGAGATAAAATAGATGTGTTTTCAGTCAGAATTTGGTAAGATGTGTGTGCTTTCATTCTGGACGGCAAGGGCAGTGACTGTAACATCGAGGGTACTTTGCAGTATTAAACAAGTATTTATATCAATATCATCAGGCTCCGCCGAAATTCTTCAAAAGAACACAGAGAATGGCCTTCTCAGCTGCCATAGTTGCAACGCTTGCGTCATCACAACAGGGTGTTCAACACGCCACCGTTTCCGTTTAAAAAACGTTTTTCAACGTTTTGTCGGGGCTGAACACAGCCCTGTTTTCTGTAAGTCAGACTGTGTATGCAAATCCAAGCAGCAAAGGATTATGGGTAATGTCCACTAAACAGTGTTTCATCGCCAGATATCCACAAGAATAGGATGAGTTTGTGCATATGGATATGGTGCAGTTTTTGGAAATTTATAACCAATTAAACAGTGCTGTATGAAAATAGTATGTGAAATCAACAGCGGTTCCTATCACGTAATTATCTCTTGCACAATTATGCTAATGCTTATGCTGTTTCACACTTAAACACATTTGTGCAATTACATACTGCACAAAAAAAAATGTTTGAGCAATTACATACTGCACAAAAAAAAAAAACTTCATATAAGAAACCTGAAAACTAGATACAATGTTTTTTAAAAAGAGACAAATAATCTTAATAAAAAATGAAATAACTTCATAAAAAAATGATTGCACACTTTATAATGTGTGCAAATTATCATTCAATTAAAATGGTAAAATTAAATAAAATGGAAGCAATAAATGGGTTTTTATTTCCCTTTTTAAATTCAACTTTCAATTAATTAAATAATGAAAATATTGTTTTTAAATTGTGAAAGGCGCTTTTGCCAAGATGCATTGATTTTAAGAATAATTTATATTAATTTGATTTTATTACAGTGGCTGCAGCAGTGCCCTCAATTAAAAGACAAAGTAACAAAATAAATTAAAGACTAATTTAATAACAAAAATAGAATAAGTTATGACTGCACACTTTATGTGAAAATTTGCATTAAATTAAAATGTTTAAAGAAATAATAAAATTTTTATTTATTATATAAATCAATAATTTTGTAGATTCTTTATTTTTTACTATTATAATTATTATTGTTTATTTTATTTAATTTTTATTTTTACTTTTTTTTTTTTTTTTTTTTTTTGCCATGACAGTGATTTTAAAAATATTAATATGATTTTATTTCTGTGACTGTGGCAGTCCTCTCAGTTAAATGTTCAACTTATTGAAAAACTTCAATCTTATTTAAAAAGTAATAATAAAATAATATATTTAAGAAAATAATTTTAAAAAATGGATTTAAAAAAAAAAAAAAAAAAACATGTACACCCTTTCTTCAAATAGTTTGGAAATTCTGGTCACAATTTTAAGCTGATAATGTCAAAATGAAGAGAAAATTAATTAATAAATTAATTAATTCATAAAAAATGTAACAGATTAAGATTAAAAATTTTAATTAAATAAAAATATTAAATTTACATTAATAATTAAATATTTTGACTGCACACTTTATAACACATGCAACACATTATGGCGCTGATTTGAATTAAATATTGTTCAGCTGTAATGTATGCATTAATAGCTACATATTTAAGCATGTATCATGAAAGCCATGGATCTGTTAGTGCATGAGTGTATGTACTATATAGGGTCACATGAAGCAGATGCATGTTCTCTAAACTCAGCGTTCAGCAGATCACACATCACGTTGATTTATTACAATATTTGCATGTTTATTATATCTCTTGCATGGCTGCAGCAGCCTCACTGTGACTCTGAGCATGCGTGAGGTAAAATAAGACGTCCCGGCTGAACTCGTTACAGAGAGAGGGGTGATTACTCTCGCCCGAGACGCTGGGTTTCCAGGCCAGCCGTGGGACAGCGCTCTGATTGGCTGATGAGGCTCAGCCGTTTCTGAGCCATTAAAGGAGGTGTGAAGAAAGCATGCATGCTCATACTGCATCGACCTTTCAAACTCACCTTCTGTCCATTATAATAACAATTAGACAGATATAGTCTTATTACCCATATGACTCTGAGAGTGTCAGTACAGTAAACGGAGAACAGCAGCGCTGCTAATGCAAACGCATCATGACAAGCTGAACTGCATTCACTGCAGTACAGCACACACACACACACACACACACACACACACACACACACACACACACACACACCGTCTACAGTCAAACCACTTTCTGTATGTCAGATGTATCTCAACAGCCCAGAATCAGCAGAATCTTCTGATGACTGTGAGCGAAATCTGTGGATGGATTTATAAATATGTGCATATTTATAGTTCACCCAAATGAACTTGTTTCTTGTCTTTAATTTTGCATTTCTTTCGTATGTAGAACGTGAAAGAAATTAGGGGCTGCACAATTTGGATGGCAAAAAATTATTGCAATTTTTCTGATAAATTAAATGAAAAAAAATAATATTAATCAAAGTCTGTGCAATTTGACCAAATTTTGTTGGAGTTATTATTATTATTAAATATATAAAAAAAATTATAAAATATATTAAATACATAAATTGTTCAAATTTAAAAATAATAATAATAATAATAATAATAATAATAAAAACAAACTGGTAATAGTACTATTATAATATCACTGTAAAAAAAATCAAGCATTTTAAAATATATATGTCAAAATGAGGAGAAGACAAAGTAACAAAAGAAATGAAATACAAATTTAATAACAAAAAAATAGAGTAAGTTATGATTGAACACGTTATCATGTGTACAAATTAGCATTAAATTAAAATGTTTAAATGAATCTAAAAATTTAAGCAATAATAATTCTTATTCTACTTCTTATTTTTAAATATATTTTTAATTAATTATAAACATCAATAATTTTGTGGATGGCTTTTTTTCTTTACTTTTTTCCATGACAGTAATTTTAAAAAAAATATGAATGTGATTTTATTTCTGTGATTTATTTCTAGAGATTTAAAATTAATTGAAATAAATTCTAAGTTTGTGGTGCTGGTTTGCAGGGCTGCACAATTTGGCCAAATTTTGGTGGTGGGGTTTTTATAATTATTATTATAATTAAATATAAAAATATATTATAATGTACATAAAATATATTAAATACATAAATTGTTCAAATAACAAAAAAAAATAATAATACAAACTGGTAATAGTTCTATTATAATATCCCTGTAAAAAATCAAGCATTTAAAAACATAATAATAATAATAACAACAACAGTTATGATAATAATTACTGTTGTTATTATTATTCAATTAAAATATTAAAAGATACTTAATATAAGGAATATTACTACTGTAATATTTAACTCTAAAATAAAACAATCAAGTAATTAAAAATAGTATTACTGTTGTTGTTGTTGTTGTTGTTGTTTAAAAATATAAAAATAAAATAACAAAAAATTATATTGTAATATTTTACAGTAAAACAAAAATTAAATATTTTACAATAATAATAATAATTAAAACTTTTTTTACATTAGAACTGTAAAATCTCAATGCCAATATTTATGGTTTCTTAATTCATTTTCAAATGTTAAAACATCAGACTTTAACTGCAGGGAGCTCTTTAAGCTTCTCTTTTGTTGATAAGCGCCTCTAATTACAAGTTTGTGAAGATGGTTGCCACATGTTCCCTAAATGCACATTAAAGCGGCTCAAACTCAGAGCAGATGCAGAGACTGAGTTCATGTGGAACTGCGTTTACTGAGAAACTGAGTCCAAACAACACCGACTTTCACTGCATGGACCAAAAACAACAACAACAACAACAATCTACCTTTATGTTCCACAGAATAAAAATAAGTCATACAGGTTTGGAACAACAGGACAGTGAGTAAATGATCATACAATTTCATTTTTGGGTGAACTATGGTTTCAAAAGTGTTGGTTTGAAACGTGTCATTAAAATGTATAATTATGATTTAGTTTCCAAAACTCCTGCCATTGGTCACACAGAAAAACAAAGAGGTAGAAACGGATATAAAGAAACAGAATTGGCTGGCTCCTCAAATAAACTAACGAAACTCCTCCTACATGCAGAGGAATAATAAGTGAGCTTCTCTACATCTCACTGACGAACCCCTGCTCTTCACTCTTCAGTGAGCTATTTTAACTCTGTGTGTTCAGGTTCAGCCCACACACTTACTGTACATGAGCTCCGCGTGATAAAAGTAAATAAATAAATAAAACAGCCATAAATATCAGTATTGTGATTTTATAGTTGCACGACATAGTCATATAATTATTATTATATAATGACAAAATAGCATTGTATGTTATTATTATTATTGCCATATTCAAATAAGCACAATATTTTTAACCAAAAACAAGCAACACTAACCCGGATTTATTTATTTATTTTTAAATCACAATTAGATTTTTCAAAAACGTTTCAAGTTTCATGTATTGTAATTTTACAGGTGTTTTACTTTAACAGTTTTATTTACTTTATTATATAATATAGTTTTACAATTTTTTTCTTAAATTATTTAATTTTTTATTTTACAGTGAAATATTAAAATAGTTATATTTCATATTTTGCTTTCACTAAGTAATTTCTATTTTATTTAGTAATAATAATAATAATAATAATAATAAAACAGTAATATCAATAATAATTATTATTATAGCCATTCTCATATATAAGCACACCAACAGCAAACCTGGATGTTTTTTAAATCACAATCACAACTTTTATCACTGAAAAAATATATATATATCCATATATAAATCCATATATAACCATCTGATTTAATGTGAGGAACAATATACGCCTGCTGGACAGAAAACAACAGACAGGAAGTAACGTCAGGAAGAAGAAAACTGAGAATATAAATACCGATCACATAATGGCTCAGACCCACCAAATAAAAGCACTGGAGCCAAGTATTAACTGACCAGACAGTGAAGCACACTCTTAATACTATTATAAGTATAACTAATTGAGTTTTGAGGGCACAGGTTTCATCTGGTTATGGACGTGTCATGAGTGAAATCTAGCAGCAGATGTTCAGAGAAAGTAGCAGAAAAACAGCTGCAAACTCAGATGCGGAATAAAGATTCATTTACAGTTTTAAATATGGTTTAAGCCACAGAAAGTCCCTGCAAAACTCCATGATGACAGATCCATGAGTGCGATATGAAAACTTGATATGAAAGCTTCATGAATCACCTTAAAAATGACAGAAAATTACTGTTGTTACTGGTACTTAAACTGTTAAAAATCATTTTCGGTTATTGAAATAAAGCTGCAACAGAATAAAATATAAATATTAGATGAAAAACTTCAACTTAAAAGAAACTTACTGTAGTACTGAAATATAAATTTGATATATGATTTAATTTAATGAATTTTTTAAAGATATGATATTACTAAAATTAAATAAATAAAAGCTAAAAATAAAAATTAAAAATTAAAAATACATATGCATTTTTAGTAATTGAAATAAAGCTGCAATAAAATAAAACAAATATTAGATGAAAAACCTAAACTTAAAAAAAACAAAACTTGAACTTACCGAACATTAGAGCTGAAATAAATTTAATTTGAGGAAATAAAATTACTAAAACTGAAATTAGAAAAAAAGTAAGGCTAAATAGAAATATAAAAAAATGAATAAAAAAAATAAAGGCACATAACAAAATTACAAAAACTAAAATTAAAAACTGAAATTATAAAACTCAAAATAGTAATAAATAATGTATTATTAATCATATGTTTATTAAGTATTATATAGAATAACATATGAATAATTCCTTATTAACATTGCAAAAAATGTAATTTATCACACAGAATGATAAAAACATCGTAGTCAGCTGAAATAAAGCCAAAGGTAAATCATAGTAAAAATTATGAGCAGAAAATGAGACTAATATTGAGCGGTGACTCATACCAAACATTATTTTGTGGCAAAAGCACTGAGAACGACAACCAGCAGAATATAAAATACTAAAAAGACATAAAGATTGAGGATTAGAAGCGACAAGAAATCAGAGGCAATGAAAAAAGTTTCTTAAATGCTTAGCCTGTCAGGTCCCTGAAATGCACACGATGTCTGGAGTTTTTAAACATAACCTACATTTTTCATTTAATACAAACTGCCTGTCATCCAAAAACGCAGTCCTGTGAAATTATAAATCAGTTTCCACTCAAACTCAAGCTCCGGTAAAGACTAAGAGTCTCAGTGAATCCGTGAGAACGGGAGTGACTCTTCCTGCAACGATAACAAATGCTTTTATCCTCTAAATCAGCAATCATTTCTACTGAACAACACTAAGCGTTACAAAGTGTGATATCTCAAAGATCTGCGCCGATGATAGGCAACTCTAACGCAACAAACCTGGAACTACTTGCACGCTTCTAGAAAAGGCCTAAAAACCCTTAGAATATGCATCAACCAAACTAAATCAAGAATGCATATTATTACTCAGAAAACAGAAATAATGGTGACTGAACTACACAATCTCTCCTCAGCTTCTATTTAAAGTCATAGTTCACTCAAAAATGAAAATTAGCTGAAAATGTGCTCAAACTAAGGCCATCCGAGTGTGTTTCTTCATCAGGTTTGGAGAAATGTAGCATTGCATCACTTGCTCACCAATGGATGTGAATGGGTGCCGTCAGAATGAGAGTCCAAACAGCTGATAAAAACATCACAATAATCCACAAGTAATCCACAGCACTCCAGTCCATCAGTGAACATCTGGAGAAGACAAAAGATGAAACACATCCAGCATTAAGATGTTTTTAACTAAAATACACAGAGTCTATAATCCATAATAACACTTCCTGCAGTGAAAAAGTGCATCTGCTGTTGTCTCTCACATCAAAATCCAGTCATATGTTTGTTCAGAGATGCTTTGGACTGTTATTGGCTCATAAACGGTGCAGATTTCTCTCCTGATTCACACCAGAACACTTTTTCACTGCAGGAAGTGTTATTATGGATTATAGACTCTATGTATTTGAGTTAAAAACCATCTTAATGCTGGATTTGTTTCATCTTTTGTCTTCTCCAGATGTTCACTGATGGACTGGAGTGCTGTGGATTACTTGTGATGTTTTTATCAGCTGTTTGGACTCTCATTCTGACGGCACCCATTCACTGCAGAGCATCCATTGATGAGACACTGATGCAGTGCTACATTTCTCCAAACCTGATGAAGAAACAAACTCATCCTGATCTCGGATGGTGAGTGCGTTTTCATTTGTGGGTGAGCTAAAGCCATTCAAACTCTCTCACCTTGAAATTGCTCGCGTTGACCCATGAGGTTGCCAGACTGTCCACCATCCTGTCCAGCATGCTCTGATCGTGCTCCAGGTCATGTGACTTCTGTCTGTCCAGGATGTAGTCTATGATTTCCGGCCCGACTTGAAACCGACGTCCGACCTCTTTCTGCGTGACCTGCGCCACTATGTACTCCATGTTGGGCTCCATGACTTTGCTGAGAAGGACCACGGCTCAGGACAACACATAAACACACAAATACTGGCCAGAAAACCGAGTTTTAGCTCTTGTTAATCTAAAGAAAAATCCTGAAGGGATGTGGGATGCAAAAGGCCGCTGGAAGTATGAAGGAGGGATTGTGGACGGCACCGGTGCAACATGTATGAACAATATTATAATCGACAGATCAGACACTGCTGGAGTAAATCCTTCAGCGGGGAAATCCTCTCAAACAGCAAATACATCACTTTATGTCCTGCAATGCAAATTAAAATATTACAGATCAGGTGTTATAAAAATACGCTTCCAAAAACTGAATGATCAAATCAACCCTGTAAAGCTACAGTCTTGTATTTAATTTCTAAGCTGTCTAAATGAGCAACATGATTAAAACTGCAGTCACACTCAGTCTACTCATGTCTTCTGTCTCTGATTGATAGTTTAGAGTGTTTTATCCAGGATCAAATCTGATCATCAGGATCTTTTGAGGAGCGTTTGTTTCCAGAAGCTTTACTTTCACTGTTCCTCAGCGGAGGAATGATCTTCACAAGCCTCCAGAACATCTCACATCTTCTGAGGAGCCTTTATTTCTTCATCTCTCCATCACTGCATTATATGTTTGGATCATTTACATCTCATCTCACCGAGATACATTACTGGAGATATAGAGCACAGTATCTGCTCTACTGTTAGAAAGATCTCACTGATTTACATTACAAGCATCAGAATTTAATCATAGAAATATCAGCATCTGCTGCAAATTCATATCTTTGCTAAACTATGAATAAATTTATCATCACTATATTAGACTATTAGAGCCATAAACGCCTGATTAATCAAATACATGACTCAAAAAAACAACACACATAATTATGCAAACTTTTTTTTTATTTTTTAGATTTTATATCAGACTCTATCTAAAGGTTTGAATAACTATAACATTATATATATTAAATTTAAATTAAATTAAATTTTTTATATATATATATATATATATATATATATATATATGCTAGAACAACCTAAAGTCTGGTTATCATCCCTATAATGGTCTCAATATTTCATATAATTATCTACTTATATGAAACACACAATATTCCTTGAATGTCTAGTACTGTGGCAGTATCATGGCTCAGATGGGAATAACATGGTACTCTGTACTATGGCACTTTCTGAATACCATATTCAAATACCACAGTATTTATGGTCCTTCAAAGTATACCATAATAAACAAAGTATTACCATAGTGCTTCGTTGTAACGCACGCAAAAGATGACGTAATCATCATGTGTCACGTGAAAACGTTCATGTAGCCTATTTTTGAGGACATCAGCAGTCGCGGTTCACTCATTAAACATTAATGAAGCAGCTGCAGTGATTGCTGATCTAACTTTAGGCGTGTTTAATGTCCGCGAGCAGTTGTTTAGCAGCTGTTTGGCTAACAGTTCTCACTGTAAACACGGCAGGCTGCTCGACACTTACATGCTAAACAAACCCCGGGCCTTTCAGGGGAAACCCGACGAACGTTACGCGATGAAAACCCGATACAAAGTAGCGTCGCGATATCGTTGCTTGGTAACGGCGAAGAATGTTGGTTGTTATTAGCAACAGCGAGCGAACCGCACGAGGCCCGACAACTCTGTTTACAAACACGCGCGCGACCGCATATCTCAAAACCCGTGTTTTAAAATATAAAAGCTTCATATGCATTTATTTAGCTGCACCCAAATATTCATATTTGCTATATATTTACCCAGCGTTTCAATATCTTAACAGCGTTAAAGAGATAATAAAATTTACCTAAACTGCTAAATATTAATATTTGTTTTAGAGAATAAGTCCACAGAATACACGTTTATTTTGTCTTATTTATATTTTTTACTTGTTTGTGATTTTAAAACGTGTGAGAATATGCCAGTAAAACGTAAAAGTTTTGTTTTAATAAAGTTTGGCTATTTTTTACTATTTAAAAATTATGTTTTGCATATCTTTTCATCATTAAAAAAAGTACCTTGGTTTGTCCTTGCATGCATGTACATACCATGACATATAATTGTAGCAATTCAGTACCATGGTATAAGCATCACTATTTTAAACAGTATAGCATTTAACTCTTTTCAATTATATTTTCTCATCTAGTTGCAATGTGCATTATTTCACAGCTGTATCAACTAGTCCTGTAAACTACAATCAAAAATCACAATCTAGATTGATTGACTGCATCTAACTTTCATTTCACATCGGTTTGCAAAAAAAATAAGACATTACAATGAATACAATCCATGCCACTGAACAAATAATGATCGATATGGACACTGTAAGTACTGTAAATGATGCAGCTACTCTCACCGTGTGATTTTTGCTTTGCATGCGTGATTGTAACAATGTATCCTGTTATACACAAACTATTTTTATTGACAGTGCACACAATGGCCAGCAGCCACAGCAAGATTCAGAACGCAACTAGTGAAAAGCTCGTTTGATAACGGACGTACCTGGCATGTCGCTCGAAATCCGCTACTTGGGAACCGTTTCCCGTGGGTAGATCCTCAGTTGATTTTTTGGAAGGAAACAGCAGAGATCTCCGCCCATTGTGCGGCTTCAAACATGACGATGGCATTGCGCATGCGCCAGATCAAGCGCGCCCTCTGCCGTCTACCCTCTGCCCTCTACCAGAGCAGGATGACACATCCTGCTCTGGTAGTATTAGTTTTATAAAGTGTTAAATTGTCATTTAAAAAAAAAAAAAAAAACATCCGTGCCAAAAACCAACAAAAAAACCTAATAACGTTACATAAATGTTTGTTTCAAGTTATCTTATTCTCAAAACGTTAGTACAAAAACGTTATTTATGCATTGTTTATGTCACTTTTTTATTTTTTTGGAAACCTTTTAGCTGGACATTTGTCTAATGTTTGTAATGTTTTTTTAAAATGTTATCAAGTCCCTTCTTTCAGAACGCTGAGAGAACATTCGAAACTAACGTTCCCATAATATTTGCAAAATGATATGAATATTCCTTTAACGTTCGCAAGAAAACACGTTTTCAAATCGTTTAAAAACTGGAGGTTTAGAATGCTAAGAGAACACTCAAACAGTTTTCGTAACTTAATGGGTGTGGATATGGAGGGCCAAATGACTCAAAATTAAATCATTAAATAAATGTTAAAAGATACAAATAGTCCTAAATCGTTAAATACTTTAATTAAATATTTAGACACATAAATAAAGGCATAAATAAATACATAAATGGATAAATAAATATTTATTCATACATATTTATTCGTTCATTTATATATTTATTCATTCATTTATTAAACAAACGTATTTTATAGACAGCGTTTTCTATGGATGTCCTCAATAGCAGGAAGTGGTGTCCCTGTGATGCATTGGCCAGTTTTCACCACCCTCTGCAGTGCCTTGCGGTCAGCAGCTGAGCAGTTCCTATACCAGACTGTGATGCAACTGGTCAGGATGCTCTCGGTCGCACACCGGTAAAAGTTCACCACTATGGCTGAAGACAGCTGGTTCTTCATCAGTGTCCTGAGGAAGAAGAGGCGCTGGTGAGCATTCTTGACCAGGCTGGAGGTTTTTGTGGTCCAGGACAGGTCCTCCGAGATGGTGAAGCTGGAGACACGTTCAACAACCAACCCGTTAATGTGGATGGGGTCATGCGTGCTTCCTTTCTTCTTCCTGAAGTCCACAATGAGCTCCTTTGTCTTGCTGGTGTTAAGGAGCAGGTTGTTGTCAGCACACCACGTGGCCAGGTGCTGTACATCCTCCCTGTAGGCAGTCTCATCATTGTCACTGATGAGGCCAATCACCGTGGTATCATCTGCAAACTTAATGATGGAGTTGAATCCATGCACAGGCTTGCAGTCGTGGTTGTAGAGGGAGTAAAGGAATGGGCTCAGCACAAAGCCCTGTGGTACGCCGGTGTTTAGTGTGATAGTGGTGGAGTGGGTGTGGCCTGACCTAACATGCTGAGGTCTGTTGGTTTAGAAAATAAGTTATTCTGTTTCAGAGGGAGGTGTTAATGTCCAGGTCTCCAAGTTTTGTGGTCAGCTTGGAGGGAATGACGGTGTTAAATGCTGAGCTGAAGTCAACAAACAACATCTGTGCATATGTGTTGTTATTGTCCAAGTGTGTGAGTGCAGAGTGCAGCACTGTGCATACTGCATCCTCTGTGCTCCTATTTCTATGGTATGCAAATTGGTGTGGGTCCAGTGTGGGAGGGAGGCAGTCTTTGAGGTGTGCAAGGACCAGTCCGTTCAAAGCAAGCTTGGCATTAGCATCCGGTTGAATATAGACTGCAGTTATAATGGTGGAGGTGAACTCCCGCAGCAGATAAAAAGGTCTGCACTTAACCATGAGAAACTCTAGGTTAGCTGAGCAGTGTCTCCCAACAATGACAGTGTTCGTACACCAAGCTTTGTTTACATAAATGCACAATCCACCACCTCTTGTCTTACCAGAGTCATCTGCAGTTCTATCTGCCCGGAACGTGTAGCGTCCAGCTAGCTCAATAGCATTATTGGGTACGTTGCTGTGTAGCCATGTTTCTGTGAAAACCATGACATTGCAATCCAAAAGTCTCTTACTGTGGGTGAAATATATTCATCATTTATTAATTTATGTATTTAAATAAAAAATATTTTTATTTGTTTAAATGTAAACATTTAATTAGCCTATGTATTTAACGATTTAGTTATATATTTCAGCATTTATTTAATTATTTAATTTTGAGTAATTTGGCCTTCCATAATATGGGAAAGTCAGCACAAAAATTATGTTACCTGGCATATTATGTTGTTTAATTAAGTGTTAAGCTTTCTTTTACGCCTTTAAGGTTTGTATGCATCATGTTTTGTGCTGAACAAAAGCACTGAACGTGTCCTGTTCACCATGCGTTCTCGTGCTGTTTCACTCCTGTGTTTCACTCCTGTGTTTCACTCCTGTGTTTCACTCCTCCCCTCATATATCATCGCGTTCCTCCTCCGACACACGACCCGCAGAACGCTTCGACAGCATGTCGTCAAACACCGAACGGTCACGTCGTATTAAACTAGTAGCCTATTGAAATACGCGTGATATTACATCTAAAACTGAATTCGAAATCGCTGTAGAAAGTGAGAAAACAAGTATCGAGATGACAAATGAAACACAACCGTGTGATTTCCTGAAGTGACTGTAACTCCTGCTGCTGCCGCTCGCGCTCAGGTGAGTTTGTCTTCAGTCCGCTGTCAGTAGGTTTTAAAATATATTCTTAAATTAGTTCAGATACGTAAACAAGTAAAGTATTGTATAGTAGTATTTCTTATAGCCTATCATTTTTGCACTTATAATAGAAAAAATATAATTTTGGTATATATATATATATATATATATATGCAAAAGCCTCTAAGTGCCATCTGAAATTTTCTTCTACAATTAGCATTTTTGTCAGGCTTCTATATTCACTTATTTCACTTTAATGGCAGTGAAAATAACCTATTAATTGCCATTAAAGTGAAATTACTGAGCTTACATATAGGAGCCAGATAAAAAAATAAAAAATAAAAAGCTGATTTTATAAGACAATTTCAAGGCTTTTGCATCTGAACTCTTCACATACATATATATATATTGCTTTATGTTAATTAATGTCTTTTTCCCCAGTCATGTCAATGGCACCTAATTTTTATTTGCTTGAAGTATAAAAATACCATTTTTAAATAAAAAAATCCACATCCAAAATATCGTGTGATTGCAAATATATATTTAATACCTGAATTCGCCCTTTACATTCTTGGTTTCTTTCTCAAGTGTGTCAGGAAACGTTAGAATCAGGTTATCTACTGTCTTTATCAAAATGACTCTTCCTGCCAAATGTTTAATTGCTTCTTTCTTTTAACTTGACTCGCTGCTTTATATTTGCATGAAAACTGATGAACTGTCACCTCGTTACATTTCTCAGACTTAGACAAATGCTCAGACAGAACCATATGTGTATATTGCATAAAGTTAAAGTGTTTTGTGTAACTGCTTGCATGGCATAATCTCTCAGTTGTGGTCTGCAGTTTTGCACATGCTGCAGAATTTTGGCACACCGAGATAAAGAGTCATAATGAAGTGTCCTATTTAGGGACGCTGCATGGGTGGATGTTACACTAAGGCCTATTTTTCCTCAGTAGAAAACAGCGCTGACCTCTTTCTTACGTCGTCTGGTCACTGACAGCTTTCAGAAGTCTTCTTGGTTTCTGTCAGCCGGTGAAGATGCAGTGCAAAGGCAAACACACTCTCAGACTGAGCATTAAAAGACTTGTACTCGATGACAGCTGGTGACATGCTCTTTTATAGCCTACAAACATATCACATATACTCTGTTGACTCGAGGAGTTAATAGGAAAGGAAATGTTGTTTTTATTTTGTTTAATATTTACAACAAAAGTAGTGAGCGTGAGGGTCCTGTTGCAAAAGGAAAAAACCTTTCAGTCTGTTCCTCACCCATAACTATCAGATGTCTTTGAATATAATACACGAGTCATATGAACTGCTGTGATACTTTAATAATGATGTGTGTGTTTTTTGCTCACCTAGAGAAAGTGGAGCACGTTTTGTTGTTAACAGTTGAATAAATGATGATGGAAATGTTATTGCTCTTTAAATGTCAAACTACGAAGCACTGTGATTGAAAAAAACAAAAAAAAAAGATTTGCATTTTCAATCCCTTAAGAAGCTTTGCACTTGCAAAAGCACTGAAGTGTAGTTTTTCCTCTCACCTTATATTATTTTTCTCAGAGATTCTCAGATGAACGTAAATGTTTCGTGAGAGAACATAAAGCACAGAAACCATAATCATATATATATTTCCAACACAATTTTTTTGCAAGCGGTCACAAGGTTTCACACAATGGGGAATGCAAAAGCTTTGAAGTCAGCAAAAGTGGGACATCAGTTAAACTGGGACAAAAAAAAAAATGCATTGAAATATAATCACATTTTTTGCTCTTTTGTCAGACACCCGACCCACATGGCCCACGTTAGCGATCAGTACACGTCTCTAAACTATCCCGAGGAGAATGACGAAACCAGGAGTGAAGAGTTTGAGTCAGAGCTTCACCCAACCGTCCCACAACCTGCGCAGATCATTCACCAGCATTACACGGCGAGCTACGCCCATCAGATGCCCTTCCCCAGCTGGGACGGTCCCGTCAGGGCGGATTCTCCTCACAGCCTGCCCTCCTGCCTCCCGTCTGCCATCTACCACACGCTCTCGGATGAAGGCTCGTTTTTTCCCAGCAGGCCTCACTCTCTTCCGGGCAGCTGTAGTCCGAGTCTGGAGAGTCTGGATTATCCCAGATCCCTGCGTTCCTTTCCTCCGTCTGCGAACATGTACCACCATCCCTCGCCCTCGTACCCCAACGCTTACCTGCGGCCGCCCTGCTGCGGTCAGTTCGGTCCGCCGCCGCGTCACTTGATTCCCGTCCATCACTGCAGCTCCTCAGGTGCGTTACATTCAGAAGTTTGGGATTGGGATGATTTTGTTAGCTAACAAAAACATGTTCTAAGAATGTTTTTCTAACGTTCCTTTTATTTATGAAAACGTTACTTTTGAATGTTCTCTGAACATTCTATACATCCATTTGTGTGTGTGTGTGTGTGTGTGTGTGTGTGTGTGTGTGTGTGTGTGTGTAATATAAGCGTTAAAGGGATAGTTGACCCAATAATGAAAATTATGTCATTAATTACTCGCCCTCATGTCATTCCAAACCCGTAAGTCCTTCGTTCATCTTAGGAACAAGAATTAAGATATTTTTGATGAAATCCGAGAGCTCTCTGACCCTCCATAGACAGCAACACAACTGAAATGTTCCCAGGTCCAGAAACATAGTAAGGACATTGGTAAAATAGTGAAATAAAAAAAATGGATTATTACAATTAATGGCAAAATGAATGTTAAGAAATGTAAACTGATATTCCCTACTGACACACTACAGAAAAAGAGAAATAACTGATTTAAAACCATTTTTTTAGCTGCTGAAAAACGTGTTCTAATAATTTTGGCCACCGCTGTAAATAAATATATTTCTGATCTCAAACTTTTGAACACTCATGTATATCAGGAAAATTATAATTTAGTTCTTAAAAATAAAGGTTTAAAGGCAGCAGTTTAGTTTCATCAAATATCCCTTATTATGTAGGCTATATAGGGTTCTTGAGTTTCTATATTGTTAAAATCCTCCACATCTGGCCTAATGGAAAATATAGGTTCTTCAGATGAGCATTCGAAAATTAAAAAAAAAATAAAAAGTAATAATAAAAAAATAAAAGGTCTTTAAAAGCATGCTTCTGTTACATCAGGCTGTAAAATGTTTTATTCTAATTGAAAGAAATTAGAAATAAATAATACATATATTCCACCCATTATTTACTCACCTCTGTGTTGTTCCAAAACCATTTCTTTTTTAACAAAGAAGATCTTAAACCAAAAGTGCAAATGCACAAAAAGGGACAAAAACAACATAAAATAATTCTTATTTGCATTTGTGCATGAGAAATTGTCATTGCATTTGGAAATTGCTTTTGGTCATGTGACAATCTGATGCAAGGCATCCAAACACAGTAATTATGAATTCAAAACAAGCATTTATGCACAAAAGCAGCCTGCATCTGGTCCGAAAAACATGCGGGCAAGACAGAATTTTCTCAGAATCATTGCTGGCCTATATGTGGTTATTTTATTATCTGAATCTGCATTTGTGTTTTCATTCACAGGCCTGATGCAGTACAGACAAATGGACACACGCTTCTCTGAAAAGTGAGTCCCGTAGCATCATATTACAACAACTGAAACTCAGTTATGATCCAGAAACAAAAGACCTTTTGCTTTTTAAATCAGAATGAAACTTGAAAAGAAAGAGTCATTCATGCTGAAAAATGAAGGCTTGCGAATGTTATGATCTGCTTATGCATTTCTGTGCGTGTGTGTCTTCAGTGGAAATGCATCTGTGAACTCCAGACAGGCCAGTCAGTGTATCACACACCTGCCACAGGAACAGAGTGAGTACTACTTCCTGTCCGCACATCAACACGACCAAAGCAGAGACAATAACGTGGATAGCAGGGTCAGAAATGAACTTTTCAGTTAAGGTGAAATATTTGCCCCCTGCTATAGATTTTTACATTCCTAAGGGCCATTTATCTTTGATTGGTTACATTTAACAAACTAATTAAATCACTCAGAATAACTTAAACAGTTACAAAATAAAACAACTGTTTAAAATTGTATATAAATTATAGGCTACATTTAAAAAACAGAGACTCGTTACAGAGTAGGAATGCAATATTGCGACAAAAATCAATATTGGCGAATATTGCTCGATATTATAAGTGATTATTAATGTTGATTAATAAAAACGTTTTGTCACGTCATATTCTCACTACATAGACAAATATGTCAGTTCATGACATTTACATTAAATTTACATTTATTCATCTAGCAGACGCTTTTATGCAAAGCGACTTACAGTTGAGCACAATAAGCAATTCATCATAAAGAGGCAAATAAACTCAGGAAGTGCTTGTAATACAAAGTCTCAGGCATTGTTCAGATTAGTACAAGCTAGACGGGGAGAGATTAAGGAAAGAGTTAACCTCTTAATTTCTGCATTTCGCCGAATTCAGTCAAAACGCCTCTGATTGGCCCATAACATTCATAAGCTCAACAGAAACACGTGTGATTGGTTATAAAGCTCAGCGCTGTGTAAAAGTCAAGTCTGATGCAACGCAGATCTAAAATAATGCTCATTTCATTCATTTTTACACTTCATTGCAAAGGCAGCAGTCTTGATATATTTTAAAAAAGCATTTTTGCCCTCATTAAACCCATCACCCTCATGATTTTCCAATCCTGATCTATAGCATTCATTATAAGGTCATTCCATGCAAAAGAGGAACAATACAGAGCAAGGTTTCATATTCGTTTTGAGGCGGTTTGACCTACTCTTTCACGTGTGTCGCGTGTTTTCTCCACACAGGGAAAGTTTTTGTCACCTACGAGGCCGACAGCGAAGAGCACCTGAAGGAGATCATCAAGTTTGTGTCTTTGCTGAGGAACAACGGCTTTGACACGCATGTACAGATCATTATACAGTTTCCGGTTTAATCCAGCTGCAGTTTCGTGGGTTTGGATTGATTCTTGCGTCTTTGTGCACAGATTGATGTTTTCGAGCAGCAGCTGAACAGCATCAGTAAGATCGACTGCATGGAGCGATATCTCAATGAGGTAAACAAGCACTCAGAGACAGGAAGTGATGTCATCATCATCATCTAAACAGCTACAGTTACAGCGTCTCTCTGTCCCTGCAGAAAGATTACCTGATCATCATCATCATCAGTCTGAGGTACTACGAGACCATATCAGGCATGAACACCAGTGTGGAGGGCGACGAGAGAACCTCAAACACTGTGTACATCCACAAACAGGTCTAAATATAACCCTCACTTACTTTTGCTGATCCCAGTAGAGTTTAGGAAACACTGAATGGATTCAATAATAATACACAATACTACTATTACAACTACTACTAATAATAATAAATTAATAATACTTATTATTATTATTATTATTAATACTTTAATGTTTCCAGTAGTTTAGTGTGAGCATGCAATGTGATATTTTAATATGCACAAAAATGCAATGCACATGCAAATATGGAATGCATTGAAATAATAACAATTATTTTTATTGTTGTGTATTTTAATGGATCAATAATATTAATAATACTAATAATACTTTTGCTGATCCCAATGGTTTGAATGCATTTAAACAACAACAACAACAATAATACATTATTAATAATAATAATAATAATAATTTTGCTAATTCCAAAATAATTTAGCATGGGAGAGTAATTTGATATTTTAATAAGCATAAAAATGCATTGCACACACAAATATCAAATGCAATAAAACAACAACAACAATTTATTATCATTAATACTTTTTCTTAATTCCAATAGCGTTTAATGTGAGCATGCAATATTTTTTAATAAGTATAAAAAGCACTGCACACACAAATACAGAACTTAACAAAATAATAACAACAATATTATAATTATTAATACTTTTGCTAATTCAAGTAGAGTTTATGGTGAGCATGCAATTAGATATTTTAATAAGAACAAAAAGAATTGCATGCACTAATAATGAATGCATTAAAATAATAGCAATTATGATTATAAGCAGTAGTAGTAGAAGTGTATTATTTTTATTAAATTAATCTATTTTAATAAAGTTGCTCATATGTTTTGAATAAAATCATTTCTTGGCTAAAATATTTCACCGAGGTCACTGCAATGCATTCTGGGATTGCATGGGCTGTCTTAGTCAAAACGAGCATAATAATATAATTGCGAGGGTTCGGTTACGTTTGTTAACTTGTGTGTGTGTGTGTGTGTGTGTGTGTGTGTGTGTGTGAAAACACATCATGTGTAGTTTTTTTGTGGCTGTTGTGTTTTTTTTTTTCGTTCATCTGCTGAGTGAATTCATTCAGAACGGCTGCAGGAACTACAGGTTCATTCCTATTCTGTTCCCGGGGGCTAAAAAGGTTTGTGAAATTCAACAGACACTGTAATTTCCTCTCGAGCATTTCAGCATATCAAAGCATGTTTGTGAGCTTGTTACAGCACTAAACCGGTTAATCTAGTCCCACATTCTCTACACTTCACAGAGCAGTGAACTGAACTGTAGAATCATGGTCCGTGAAGCAAAATATCAATATCATTTCAGCTTCTGTAAGATGTGCAGCGTTTCTCACTGAAGCCGGTCCTGTTTTCTTCTCGTTCTCAGTGTTACGTTCCCACCTGGCTGCAAAACACGCAAGTCTACAGCTGGCCGAAAGATCGGGACGATATTCTGCGCAGGTTAATGCGTGTGGAGAAGTACAACCCTCCTCCCATCGGCCCTCTGCCGACCATCGTCTCCATTCCCCTTTAGAGCAGCGCTTCAAATCACATACGAGCCAAGATTAACATCTTCGTTTTTGACTTATTCGATCAGACGGCTGAAAGTTAAAGTAACAGTTCACCCAACAATGAAAACATGCAGAAACTGTTGTCACCCTCAGGCCAGATGAGTTTGTTTCTTCATCAGATTTGTAGAAATGTAGCATTGCATCAGTGTCTCAGCAATGGATGCTCTGCAGTGAATGGGTGCCGTCAGAATGAGAGTCCAAACAGCTGATAAAAACATCACAATAATCCACAAGTAATCCACAGCACTCCAGTCCATCAGTTAACATCTGGAGAAGAGTCCATAATCCATAATAACACTTCCTCCAGTGAAAAAGTGCATCTCCTGTTGTCTCTCACATCAAAATCCAGACACATATTTGTTTAGGTGCTTGATCTGTGCAGATTTCTCTCCTGATTCAGACCAGAACACTTTTTCACTGGAGGAAGCGTTATTTTACGAGATGGTGTGGATTATTGAGATGTTTTTATCAGCTGTTTGGACTCTCATTCTGACGGCACCCATTCACTGCAGAGCATCCATCGCTGAGACACTGATGCAGTGCTACATTTCTAAAAACCTGATGAAGAAACAAACTCATCTGGTGACGTCACAATGTCACATACTTACATTTGAAACATTTATCATTGCATACTGCAACCTTTTCCTTATTATTTTTGATGAAATTACCAGCATTTTACCCTTTTTTGTTTTTGTTTTTTTTTTACTATTTTGTGAATGGATAAAGTACAGTAGATCTGATACATTTGAGTCTGTTTCTATTAAACTGTGACCCGTAAAAGTTACTGTAAAAAACATTATTCTCTTATTGTTATAATAATAATAATCAGATGTTTTGGTACTTTGTCAGTCTTCTGCATTGAAAACAAATATATGCATATTTATTTATAGTGTTACAGTTCTCAGTTTTGTTTTGTTTTTATAGTTTTCCTATGAGGAGAGGGTCTAAGATTTATCTTTCCAACTATGCATGTATTGTACTTTCTGAAAATATTTTATGAATTAAAGAATTAAATCTAATAAAATAATGCAATAATACAGTATATCCTTATTTAATAATATTTCTTTCAAGATTTATCTTTTGAGATATATAGTTTCATTGTACTTTTTGAAAATCTTTCATGAATTAAAATCTAATAAAACATTTAATAACAATATTTCATACAAAAGCTCTGTGCCTCTTCCAAGTTTAATCTTCTGAGCTGTATATAAGCTCATTTTCACTGTACTTTCTGAAAATAGTTAATGAATTAAATCTAAAACTGAATGCAATGAAAATATTTAATAATAATAGTATTTTTTATTTTTATAACATACCATCAGTTTTATGTGCAGAACATTAATATCTGTAACAGAGATGCAGTGTTTATTTTACAAGACAATATTCATGTTTCAATACGACGGCAAAAACTCACCATTCTTGAAGCTTAAAACTAACATTCACATTAAATTAATAAATAATAACAAAACAGAAATGATTACGTAGTGTTGGACAAAACAGATTAGTATTCTGAATTATTCTTTCCCATTTTGACCTTCTGCATTTAAGACGTGGCGTACTGAAGAAACGACCCTCGTCTGCACATTTCACATCCAGCGTCGCAGGAAAACCTGTCAGATGCAAGTGTAACAGTTGATCATCACGGCTTGAAGTAATGCACGTAAAATAAAAACATGGTAAAAAACACTGGCGTATGTTCAGTTCTAGTGTGTTTAGTAAGAGATCAGACGTTGTGCGGTGTGTACAGCTTCAGTTGAACATGATGGATTCGGGATCCTGGTTCATCATATGTGCCATGTGTCGCAGAACATCCTTCTTAGTAATGATTCCCAGCAAACGTCTGATGAGAGACAGAGAGAGAGACGAGGATTTCACTGATTAGACACAACTCATGCTTTAGAAGGGGATTTGTTTTTTTTATGTTTTTGCATTTATTTAAAAAATGCATTAAAAATTGTTAAATATTATTGCAATTTAAAAAAGAAGTTTTCTGTGTGAATATGTGTTAAACTGTAATTTATTTCTGTGATCAAAGCTGTATTTTTAGCATCATTACTCCAGTCTTCAGTGTCACATGATCTTCAGAAATCATTCTAATATGATGATTTTCTGCTCTTTATGTGTTTATGATTATTATCAATGTTGAAAACAGTTGTGCTGATCAATATTTTTGCGGAAGCCGTGATGCATTTTATTTTTCAGGATTCACAGATGAATATAAAGCTCAAAAGAACAGCATTTATTTGAAATAGAAATCATTTGGAACATTATAAATGTCTCTACTGTCACTTTTGATCAACTTAATGCACACTTTATGAATAAAAGTATTACTTTCTTAAAAAAAAAAAAATTTACAGCAAGGTCTCATTTGTTAACATTAGTTAATGCATTAATATTTTACAACATTTAAGATGTTCATGTTAATATAGTTAACAGAGCAGCAATCTTTTATTTTGTTTTTAGATTAATATTAATGAGACCGAAGGCCGAGTAAGTCCTACTGTAATGCACAGATCTAATATTAAGTTACACATCAGATGTTTTCCCTTAAGACATAACAGATTATATTTGCATGGATAGCCTACTTAAATACTGTATTCTGTGTATACAGTATGTGTAGCCTGTAATATGTGTCCCTGCAGCACAGAAGCAGTCATCAGTAGCACAGGTATATTTGTAGCAATAGACAACAATACATTGTATGGGTCACAATTATACATTTCTCTTTTATTCCAAAATCATTAGGATATTAAGTAAAGATCATGTTCCATGAAGATATTTAGTAAATTTCCTATCATAAATATATCAAAACTTAATTTTTGATTAGTAATATGCATTGCTAAGGAACTTCATTTGAACAACTTTAAAGATGATTTTCTCAATATTTAGATTTTTTTGCTCCCTCAGATTCCAGATTTTCAAATAGTTGTATCTCAGACAAATATTGTCCTCCTAACAAACCACACATCAATGGAGAGATTATTTATTCATCTTTCAGATGATGCATAAATCTCAATTTCAAAAAATTGACCCTTAAGACTGGTTTTGTGCTCCAGGGTCACATACTGTGTATGAAGTAAGAAGTAAGCAGAGAAACAAAGTACTCCTCTCAGAAAACGGTCAAATAAAGATCATTTTAGATGTTTAATTACTATTTGGAGCATTGGGATCACTAGACGAGGGCTTAAGGAGCTTATTTATTGTTAAAAACCTGAAATTCGAAATTTTTCCCTTTTTTTGTCTGCTCCAAATTAGCCCTCATTTCGGCAGCACGGGTCACGTCTGCATCTGTATCATCGTTAGCGAGGAGGCTCTCACCCGCTGCGTGTGACCAGACACTGGCGCAGGCCCAGCTTGCGGAAGATGTCCACCACCGTCTCCATGGGCGTGTGGTCAGTGACGGTGAAGGGACTGAGGTTCAGGATGCGTCTGAGTTTGAGCGGCTGAGGGTTGGACGCAGGAATCTGCGGAGCGTCTTCAGTGAAATACACCACAGAGTTACTGACGACCCCGTCCTGCTTCTGACGCGCGTTCTCTGAGAAACACACACACACAACATCACCGGAATTAACTTGCAGGAATTGTTTGATTAAATTAGATTTCATGAGGAGCAAAAAATGCAGAGAAATGTAAACATATTCAGTGGCTATATTAATAAAACCAAAAATACTGTAAAAACAACACTGAAATATAATTACAATTCATTACATAAAAATATTATTATTTATACATATAAAGGAAAATAATATATATAATCATATAATTAATAAATTATATATATAATTCACTATATTTCATGTAATAAAATAATAAATGCAGTCTTGGTGAGCAGTAGAGATTCCTTTCAAAAACATTAAAAAACCTTAATTATTGAAAACGTTTTGCAAAGTAGTGCATATAATTATTTAAATACTGCTATTTTATAAATAGCAATTTTTTACTTCTTGGATTAAACATTTATTTGTCACTTGAATCAAACTTTACTATATATATATATATACTGTTATAGTATTTATTCATATTTTTCATATTTCAATTAGCTTTTATTTTATATTTTCAGTTTTCATTTTCATTTTAATAATTCAACTTGAAACGTTTTCATTTCAGCTGTATTTTAAGTCTTTCATTTAATATATATTTTTTATTTTATTACAGCTTTTTATTGCAATTAAAAATTAAGTTTTAATCACAGAAATAAATTAAATTTTACTATATATTCACATAGAAAACAGCTATTTTAAATTCTAATAATATTTCACAATTAAAATTATTTTCATCAAATGCAGCCGTGGTGAGCAGAAGAGACTTCTTTCAAAAACAATTAAAAAAATGTAAGTTATTGAAAACGTTTGCACAGAATTGTATATAATTTGTTAATAAATCACAATTTTTATAATGTATGTCACATAACTTGCTTTATAGAAAACCATATATCATTTAATCATAAAATTACTATTGTTTTGCATTAATATTACATGCTCATTTCTTGTTTATTTCATGTTTAGACAGATCTGACAGTAAAGCACTGAGCTCGAGTTTGGATGCATACAAAATGTACTTTTATTAACAAAAGTAACATGCAAAATCAAATTTTTATATAGAAAATTGATATATTCCACTCTTATTAAATGTACCATTATTCCTCTTTAGTATTATATGGAACTGACCAACTTCAGTGATTATGTTTAATTCAGTTTCTTCAAAACCTTTGTGACTTTTCTTACTTCATACACAAAAAAAGTGAAAAATTCTGACAAAATCTGATTTCGTGATGATTTTATATTTTATAATAGTGATTTTATCATTTCGAAATACAGAGAAAAGGTATAAATGAATGACTAATAAGCCAATAAGTGCTCCTCTGCTGCCATCTACTGGTTATAATTGTAATTTGACGTAAGTGTTTATTTACCACAAAGTATAATAATAATAATAATTTCAAAGTATATTTTGGTCATTCATTCAAATTGGATCAACAGAGAATTTGAAATCAGCTGATAAACGGTCCGCTTGGTGGCTGAAAAACTATTTTGTACTTAAATATTATCAATATTCGAATTTAAAAGCATAATTTCACTTAGGGGCGAAAAAAGCTTTGTCTTCTCTCCTGAGACCACAAGAGGGCGCATCGAGCAAAATATTACTAATGCACGTTTCTTCAAAGCATAAGATAACAGGACTATCTTTGAAAAGATTGCATAATGTTTAAATTAATGTTTATGAAACATTTATAATTAATTAAGTTGCTTAAACAATTAGGATAAGCTATGAAAAACTTTCATCGTCGTCACATTTCGTTTGCACTGATAAGGCTTCCTGACGCACACCTAAAATCCGAATGCAACATTTTTGCATATGCATATTTTAAATTCGACGAATATTTGAAATTTGCCCCACAGGTGAGCTGGATCGTATGCTAACGTGGCACTGTGTTTGGTTAAGGTACTTATGTTCTTGATGGTGTAGCGTATTTGGGCGAAGACGGTGTGTGTCTTAGTGTTGTTTGGGATGAGGCCACAGGGAAGCCGTTGTAGTCGGTGTCTTTGATGAGCGTCTCCACGTCCTCCACCGTGGTGCTGTCCTGCGTGAGGACGGCCAGCGGAGGCTCGTTGCGGCGCGGACGCATCACGTCGGTGGCCAGCGTGCGGTGCGTGAACTCGTCCTGGTCCAGGTACGGGTAGCCGTTGAGCTGGATGTGAGCTTCGTAAATGCCCTCCTTCCCGAACGCATCGGCCACCCATTTACTGGTGACGGCCGCCGCCATCAGAGGAACGATGTACTCCAGACCCCCGGTCAGCTCGAACATGATGACCACCAGAGACACCGTCATCCGCGTCACGCCGCCTGCATCAACACATCACTTCATAATCAGCACCAGTGTGTCATTTACATGCTATTACAGTATTTATTCATATTCAGTTAACCTTTATTTTATATTATTCATTTTAATTTTAGTAATTTTGTTATGTGCTTGTCATTTTAGTTTTTTAATAATTCTATTTATCTTATTTATTTTTATTTCAAGTTTTTCATCTAATGCTTTTATTTTATTTCAGCTTTATTTCAATAACAGAAAACTGTTTTCAATAGTTTTGTCTATTCTTTTAAATTAATTTATTAGTTTTAAAAATATATATTTTTTATTTTTAACATTAACATTTTTTAAATTAAATTTCTTTGTCATTTTTATTAGTATTTTTTATATTTCTATTTAACTTTAATTTATTTTGTATTTCAGTTTTAGTAATTTTAGTATGTAAGAAATGGTACATATAAATATATATATATATATTATATAGTCTATATATATATATATATAATAGATATATATATATATATATATATATATATATATATTTCCTTTTAAGTATTTTATTTTAAAGGTGCAATAGGTGATTGTCTTCAGAACATTTTTTGTTATGCTGGTTGAAATTAATTTTTTTTTTATTTATTCATTTTTAAAAATGTATTTTACTTTTTTTTTTTTTTTTACATTTGCATTTTTTTTTTATTTTTTGTTGTGAGTCATTTTCTGTCATTTTTATTAGTTTTTTTACATTTCTATTTAACTTTAATTTATTTTGTATTTCAGTTATAGTTTTTTTAGTATGTATGAAATGGTTCATTTTTAAGATGGGTTTTTTTGGCCAGACAAGATCTATATTTATAGTTAAGTTTGGGTATTTTATTTTAAAGGTGCAATAGGTGATTGTCTTCAGAACATTTTTTGTTATGCCGGTTGAAAGTCCCTTGCTTTAATTTATTTTCAAGTTTTAGAAGTTTTGTCGAATATACATATTTTAGTTTATTTAATCTTTAATTACAGAAAACTTCCTAAAAACCTCAAATAAGAATAAAAATTGGCTTTGGCAAGTGAGCATCTTAGCCGTGAGTATTACATTTTTAAAAAGCAGCAGACTTGCATGGCGATTAAAACAATATTCAATCTCAGATTTGATGTAGGTACCTCCTAACAAACACAATTAATCAGGGATTTCCCTTCTGCACGTCTGAAGTTCATAATCTACATCACTGAATCACATCTGAAGAGATTCTGGATCTGGAGCGTCTCACCCAAACACGCGGCGGCGCCGACCATAGCGTACAGACCCGGAGTGACGCAGTCTGCGCCCGGACGACACCAGTTCTTAAAGATGATCCAGTCGTGATGATGATACGCCATCTGCTCCACCGCGATGCCCACGATACGACCGGCGATGGCACCCACCGCCATACTGGGGATGAACAGACCCGACGGGATCTGAGGACGATCACAATCAGAATCAGAGGTCACAGTTATTCAGCAGGATGACGACTCACTGAGTTTGGAAACAGTATGCATTTATTGTGCTGTCTTTTTAATTCATTTTAAATATAAATCAATTAATATTCAATGATCCTGATGAATTAATAAATTGTTACATACATTGTTTAAAAAAATGTCAAATTAAATTATAAAAAAATATTATATTAAATATATCATATGCTTATTTGACTGGAAAGAACGCGGATCAAAAATGCAGAAATGTAATAATTAGGAGAGTTTCTTCTCTTGAAATGAAGCTGAAATAAAATATAAATATTAGATGAATTTTAACTTTCAATATATAATTTTAACTGAAACATCAGAGTAAAAAATTGATAAAAAACTTTTTTTTTTTAACTGTGCTTTTTTGAACTTTAAATATAATTCAAATTGGGCACATTTTTAAATATGTATGTAAATAAATAGATAGACAAACATTTATAATATATAAATATATATGCACATTTAAATACCTAATATAAAAATAATAACTAAAAATAAATTAGATGAAAATAAATATGCATTCATTTAGCAGAATTGTTTTTTTTGTTTGTTTTTTTTTTTTTTTTACAAAATTATTGTAATTAATGTTATTAAAAAATAAAATATATTAAAATAAATATATATTATAAAAAAATAAATGAGATCATTAATACTGAAATTAAAAATTTAAATTAAATGAAAAATAAAATAAAAAATAATTATTAAAAAAAACTTTTTTTTGAAACTAAATAAAATAAAATGAATTATAAAAATATGTATGCACATTAAATTGCATAATATAACAAAAAATAAATTTGAATAAATATACATGAATTGAACTGTCTTTTTAACTGTTTTTCTCCGTGAGCATCGTTCTAAGCTCAGGGCTTCAGAAAGGGTATGGCGCACATCAAAAAATCCTGCTGACCTTAAGATCACTCCTCTCTTCCTTCTCTCCTAATGACTCCAGTGCTAAAAGGACATACTGTCACAACAAAATTAACAATTCGTCTAACTCTCCCATGCACTTTAAAACATTTTCCTCGTCCCTGTGTCCTCCTCCTCCCCCTCCTTCATCAACTCTAACAGCTGATGACTTTGCCACGTTCTTCATTAATGAAATTAAAACCATCATTCACATCCTTCTCTTCACTCTCTGAGGTAGAAGTCTCCAAACTCATCCTTTCTAATCATCGTACTACTTGTCCGCTTGATCCTATTCCATCTCATCTCCTTCAAGCCATTTCTCCTGCAGTTGTACCTGCACTCACTCACATCATTAACACATCCCTTCACACTGGTGATTTTCCCTCAGCATTTAGACAGGCTTGTATAACCCCACTACTTAAGAAACCCACCCATAACCCATTTATTTTAGAGAACTACAGATCGGTTTCCCTTCTTCCTTTCATTGGTACATTTCAATCAAGACTGCCTTGCTCTCAGTTGTTGAAGCCCTAAGACAGGCAAGAGCGTTACTGTAGTACATTTATTCAAGGCTCAGACCAATTTTTTGTGCACTGTACAACCCTAAAAACCAGTTCGAGATTGTAGAAAGAGCTCCTCATTTTGCGATAAACTCCTCCTCAATTTCACGTCCCCCTCCTCACTGTCGCACACAGAAATGTGTTAACAGCTAGACTTTATTGCTATTATCGCGGGAAGACTCATTCTTATTGTGGGGAGAATTTTTACCAGTCGCAAACGATAAGATATCGCCCATCTCTAAGAGTGGCTTCCAAATCTTCAATACTTATCTTGCTGTATCTGTCCGCTGGTTTTGACACGGTTAACCACCAGATCCTCTAATCAACGCTACTGGCAAAGGGCATCTCAGGAACCGCACACCAGTGGTTTGAGTCTTACCTCTCAGATAGGTCCTTTAAGGTATCTTGGAGAGGTGAGGTGTCCGAGTCACAA
>NC_056607.1:23773437-23803437 GCF_018340385.1 Cyprinus carpio
AAAAAAAAAAATGAAATGCAATGCAATTTATTATATATATATATATATATATATATATATATATATATATATAAATATACATATTATTTAATTATATATTAATGTGACTATAATAAAAATGATTGTATATTTTTTTTAAATCATTATATAAGTGACTATAATAAAAATTAAAATAGTAATAATTATTATTACCTCTGCTACTTCAACTAAATAAAAAATATTAAAAACATTAAGAAATGTTACAGTTGTAATTTCACTGTAAAATAAAAAATCCAGTATTGAAAAAAAAGAGTATAATAAAAATATAATAATAATTATAATTTTATATTACAATGCAACTTAATTTCTTTATTTAAATTGCAGATTTTGTGACTTGATAATTGCACTAAGCCACTTAGCCACGATTTTGGTTTTATGCAGCCCTTGGAAATCATAAAAAAGCATTGCATAAAAATGAGTTTTAACTTATTAATCACTCTGCTGTACCTCAGTGTATCCCGTCATCAGTTCAGCCCATTTCTGCCACTGAGGACATTTGTCTCTGTCAGCGAAGGTGGTCTCATTGGACGTCCAGCAGCACTGTTCATGACTGTACCAGAGCGCAGACAGACACACGCCTTCCTTCAGATCCGTCATCCAATCAACAGCCAGATCGATCACTCCGGCCAGCGTGCCTGAGAGAGACCGGAGAGACGTTACACGCTGAAAGAGTTCTGGTCACCAGTGGGGGTGTCACTGGTCAGTGATGTCGTGAGAGGGTGTCTCTCTGTCATGAGTGGGCGAGTCTCTGGTCAGTGATGTCGTGAGAGGGCGTGTCTCTCGTCAGTGATGTCGTGAGAGGGCGTGTCTCTGTCATGAGTGGGCGAGTCTCTGGTCAGTGATGTCGTGAGAGGGCGTGTCTCTTTCACAAGTGGGTGAGTCTCTGGTCAGTGATGTCATGAGAGGGCGTGTCTCTGTCATGAGTGGGCGTGTCTCTGGTCAGTGATGTCGTGAGAGGGTGTGTCTCTGTCACGAGTGAGCGTGTCTCTGGTCAGTGATGTTGTGAGAGGGCGTGTCTCTGGTCAGTGATGTCGTGAGAGGGCGTGTCTCTTTCACAAGTGGGTGAGTCTCTGGTCAGTGATGTCATGAGAGGGCGTGTCTCTGTCATGAGTGGGCGTGTCTCTGGTCAGTGATGTCGTGAGAGGGCGTCTCTTTCACAAGTGGGTGAGTCTCTGGTCAGTGATGTCGTGAGAGGGCGTGTCTCTGTCATGAGTGGGCGAGTCTCTGGTCAGTGATGTCGTGAGAGGGCGTGTCTCTTTCACAAGTGGGTGAGTCTCTGGTCAGTGATGTCATGAGAGGGCGTGTCTCTGTCATGAGTGGGCGTGTCTCTGGTCAGTGACGTCGTGAGAGGGTGTGTCTCTGTCATGAGTGGGCGTGTCTCTGGTCAGTGATGTCGTGAGAGGGTGTGTCTCTGTCATGAGTGGGCGTGTCTCTGGTCAGTGATGTCGTGAGAGGGTGTGTCTCTAGGCTTGTTTGAGATGCGCCTCGCCTCGCCTGAAATGTAGGCGAGAGTAGGCGGCTGCAGTGAGGGGAGGAGTGAAATAAACGCAGTCAAGACGTAGGCGAGAGTAGGCGGCTGCAGTGAGGGGATGAGTGAGAGATCAAAGGCAGCTATCGCGTTATTCTCATTCACGTGCTGTGTTGATAATAAACATGATATAATTTCAGTTCTGTTGCTTTTATATGAAAATAAATATGATGAACAAGACACTCAAGGTGCTTGCTATTTAATTCCATACGAAAGCCTTATTTATCATCCGTTTTTACTTTAATACAAACATGTATTTTAGATTTTTTATAGAAATATGACAACAATCACATATCTCACACATATATCGCACTGTAATAGTGTTTGGGAAGATTCATGAATAATTTAAATACATAATCACATGAAATCAGATAAAAAATAAAATATTTTAGAAGAGAACGCAGCATCACAGTTGTCTGAACCAATGAGCTTTAAGCTGTGTCGTCAGTCAGTTGTTTCCCATCATGCTTTTGATCAGCGCAGTCGGTGGAGAGCCACTGCACTCGACTGCTCAGTCCGACACAGCCGCCTCGCCATCGCGAGAGTTTTTCGGCACACGTCAGCATGACATCAGAGCAAGGCGGACATAACTCGGACACTTTTCTAACCGGCATGCATCTCGCGGTGATCACCGGTGATCGGTTCTGCACAGATTTTGTTCATCTCAAACAAGCCTTCTGTCACAAGTGGGCGTGTCTCTGGTCAGTGATGTCGTGAGAGGGCGTGTCTCTCGTCAGTGATGTCATGAGAGGGTGTGTCTCTGTCACAAGTGGGCGTGTCTCTGGTCAGTGATGTCGTGAGAGGGTGTGTCTCTGTCACGAGTGGGCGTGTCTCTGGTCAGTGATGTCGTGAGAGGGCGTGTCTCTGTCACGAGTGGGCGTGTCTCTGGTCAGTGATGTCATGAGAGGGCGTGTCTCTGTCATGAGAGGGCGTGTCTCTGGTCAGTGATATCGTGAGAGGGCGTGTCTCCAGGTGCATTCGACTTGAAGCACGGCTAGTCATTTACTAAATAAGTAATACTAGTTATTCTCACTCACGTGCTGTGTTGCTGATAAACATGATATAATTTCAGTTTTGTTGCTTTTATATTAAAATAGATATGATAAACAAGACTCCCAAAGTGCTTGCTATTTAATTCCACACAAAAGGTGTATTTATCATCCATTTTTACTTTAATACAAACACGTATAATGTTTGGGAATATTCATGCAAAATTAAAACACAATCACATGAAATCAGATAAAAAAAATAAACATTTTAGAAGAGAACGCATCATCACATTTGACGTAAATCGGACACTTTTCTAACCGGCATGCACCTCGCAGTGATCACTGGTGATCGGTTCTCAAACGAGCCTATTAGCTGGCGTGTCTCTGGCCAGTGATGTCATTAATGGGCGTGTTTCTAGTCAGTGATGTCATGTCTCAGCACCTGACAGCAGACCAATCAGCAGCATCACCAGCCATCCTGACCAGGCGTCCAGCAAACTCTTAATGAACTCCCAGATGGACTCTTTACTCTTACAGGTGATCTGCAAAGACACACAAAATAAACCAGTGCACTAATGAATAAAATGCACCGTATCAGTGTCAGGAAGTCCGGTTCACCTTCCGGTGTCTGTCCGTGTCCCTGGATTTCTCTCTCAGCCAGTCGATGGTGTGAAAGTCCTCGTAAGTGCCAACGTCTGGGAACGGCTCGTCCAAGAAGTCCATCAGGTTCCCGGCGCCGTTTATCTCCTCTGTAGGAGTGGCACTGCTGATGCCTGACGAGAATAAACCAGATTTTCCAGTAAATATATTACCAAACACGCATTATCTCGTCAAACTTCATGAGGTGCATCCTGGGATGCTTTTGAACACTATTAAAGGAGGAAGGTGTATGCTTAAACTATGCTAAAACTGAAAATATGAGAAAACTTTAATATACAGTTGGAACAAATTATTTTTATATTTTACTTTTTTATTATATATTTTTATTATATATATTTTTTTAATTTATTTGTTAATTTAAAATTAATTTAAAGCATGTATGCATAAGTGTTCATTTGTAAGTGGTTAAAAAAATTGCATGTAACCCCCAGTGTGCAACCGTAATAGTGAATATTACAGTATATTGCAATATTGTGCACCTTCTTCTCCCACCTTTTCACATTTTGCATCATATAAGAAAACATTAGGAACAATACAGTAGGAACACTTTATTTTTAGGTTTTCTGTTTTTAGATTTTTATATTGTAATTTTTTTTTTATTTGGTTTAAAGCTAATCTCAAGCTTGTAAGCAGAAGTATTCATTAAATGGCTTTTAAGCTGTAAAAATAAATTAATTAATTAATAAAAGTAACACATAACTACCAGAGTGCAACACAACAATTATTAAAATAGTATACAGTGTTGCAATATCAAGCATCTTTTCACCTTTTCTTCACTATGCACTTAAAAATACATTTAAAATAAAAAAAAATTTAATATATTCACATACACTAGGAACAATTAATCTTTAGTTATTTGTAATATTTTTCCAATTTATACATTTTTATTTTTACATTTGCAACCAATTCCAGGCATGTAAGCAGAAGCGTTCATTTAAAAAGGTTTTTAAGCTGTAAAAAAAATAACGTAAAAAAAAAAAAAAGTATATAAAAATAAATATATAAAACAAATCCACTGAATGAAACCACGGTACATGTTCAAAAACAGCAGTAACATAGACCTTTTTATTATTATTTTTTTAAATTTATTTATTTACTTTTGCAGTATGTCTTAATAATAATAGAAACGGACGCACGCAGAGGCCTTACAGAAATATCACTCAGATCAGATTTCACAGGTGTATTTCTATCTGTGCTTCACAAACATGTTAATAAACACATGCAGGAAATAAACCCAAACGCATTAAAGACATGAAACGTGCTCGAATGAACCCATAATAACAACACGACTGTCTCACAGAGCAGGTGCACGACGACTGCGATCAAACAAACTCGCGCGCATGTGATGAACCTCACCCTCTGCCTCCGCCATATCGCTGTTTGTGTGATAAATCAAAGAAGTAGTGAAGATTTGTAGTGTTTGTCCATCATAACATCAGAAGAAACTGATGCGGCAGGACGGCGACGTACAGAGATGACGTCAGCGCGGCGCGGCGCCTGCGCAGAGACAGAGAAAAGGCGCTTGAAAATTCTGCATCAAAATCTAAGGGCGTTTTATAGAATATTGAAATGATAATCTAGTCGAATACAAAAGGGAAACTGCAAAAGGAAGTCTATATGGAAAGCGGACCATCGCAGACGACTCTAATTGGTCAATCCTGATACGCGCTGAGAAAAAGAACAGATATCACGTGACGTGATCACCTCATTTACATAAACCTTGACTTTTTCTGTGCCGTGTGTAGTGACAGGTTAGTGTCCCAAAATTTAAATATGCATCTTTAGAATTCAAGTTATCAACAGTGTGCGTGCTTCGTATTATCTACATTGTCCTAAAAAATAAAAATAAAATCTGAAAGCCAGAAAACCGGGGTGTGTGACAGAGAATTTCATATTAATGTGCTTTAATATGAACAAAAAAGTGCTAAAAAAAAAACAAACAAAAAAAACAGCCTATAATGTTTTAAAAAGCACTGAAATGTTTTTGTCCCAATCTGAATCACATGATTCGCGATTCACGATCCGACTGAATCGCTTCGAATCATTTTGCGACGCCATGGTTTAAGTCATTCTGAGTTTAAAAAAGCTCCGTTTCACACTACGTGCTTTTTTAAAAAAATAAATGGCTACTGACTTTGTTTTTGCTATTGAATCACTGGAACTGAATGATCGAAGTCACGAGTTTGAATCTGAATCAATCGGAGCGGTTCCAGCGTAAATGACTCACTCAATTGATTCGGTTTGTCTGTTTTCTCTTTTCGCGTCTTATATGACATTAACTGAATTAAGCGGAAACAAGTATGATATTTACAAATAAAATCTCAAAAATACATGTGAGATGGAAACACTGTGCATTATGATGGAGTTTGTAGCATAATTCACTATATTTGAAATAGTTTGAGCTGCAGTTCAACAGGAAATCATTTGAAAGCATTCAGTCTCATACCATTGCAATATATATTGTAATAAGCTTATGTGAAATTGTTGTATCTGTCTATATCAGTCTATATAGAGTGATGATATTCAATGTAAAAAGAGCAGATGAACACAAAACAGCAGAACAACATAAAATTAAAGAGTAAACTTTATCATATCAAATAAACACTTCGGCTCTTATATGTTCCTACTCCACACATGTATTAAATATGTATTTCTAGCGTATTTCTTTAACATCTCAGGTATGGTTTGACCTATTTCAGATGCAGCCGAAATTACAACAACAATAGTACATACACAGATATTTAATTGTTTGATTAAATGATTAAATTTAATCCCTGGATATTGGTAAGGACATATCATCCACACTAAAAATCTATGCCCTTGTCTGAAAGATTTTTAAATCCCTTTTTATTAAAATATAAACATCTCTGCAGTCTGGTAATATGGATGAAGAGTCTCTGTGGTCAGTAGTTTGAAGTTCTCGACCTCTTTGTGATCCTGAGTTAACGTAAAGTGATCTTCTAAACTAAATGAAAGACCTAATTCAAGTCTTCTGAACATGTGACCCATCGTCTGAGCAGCGTGGGAGAGTTTTATCTGAAAGTATATTTCCTTCTCAAACTTCAGCTTTTACGTTCAGCTCCCAAACACTGCTGGCTTATGATACACACACACACACACACACACACACACACATATATATGGGTTGCCAACTCTCACGCATTTGGTGTGAGATGCTTCCAGGCTCCGTCTCACGCTCTCTCCCTGTCCATGTGAATCTCACACCAGCTGTGATATCAAAACAAAAGGTGCATTCACGCCATGTTTTAGCCTAATACCTTAATTATGAGATATCACCTTGTAGAACTCGTAATTACAACTGGGAGTTGTGAACTTGGCTCATTAGGCGTTATGTTTAGGCATTGATAGTGTGAGGGTTCAGTTGCTGTCAGCTCTCTGCACTTCTCAGTCTACTAACTAGTAGACAGGGAGGAGGAGAGCAGTGGTCATGGACCCTGTGTTACGGACTCTGGAGCTGCTGGGTGTGTTTTTCTCGCTGGCCGCCTGCTTGTGTTCGCTGGTCACCCTCATGATGCCGCAGTGGCTCACACTGTCCACCGAGCTCCTGCCCACTGAGAGCTTCCAGCTGGGATTGTGGGAAACCTGCGTGGTTCAGGATCTGGGGATGATCGAGTGCCTGCCGTACAACACTCTTCTGGGTCTCCCGTCGGACATCCGGCTGGCACGAATCCTGATGTGCACCACTGTGGCGACGGGTTTAATCGGCGGGTTATTCTCCATCCCGGGCATCGACCTGGTGAACGGCTGCAGACGCACGGAGAGCTTCAAAGCTAAAAGGACCTTGAAGATGCTCGGCGGGATCTTCAGCGTCGTCGCAGGTGTCCTCGGTTTCGTGCCTGTCTCGTATGTGGCACACCTGACGGTTCTCCGGTTCTTCGACGAGAGCGTGCCAAGCGTGGTTCCTCGTTGGGAGTTCGGAGATGCGCTTTTTCTCGGATGGACGGCTGGGTTTTTGCATTTGGTGGCTGGTTTCTTGTTGGTCACTTCGTGCTTGTTTATGCAAGACGAAACGTGTCCGCTACACCGATCTATAGCGCTATACAGAGCTCAGATGACGCGTCCAGAACGCTCTCCACACGGGAGAACAGAATATGTGTGAGATTTTTGAGAAATGCACAGTTTGCTTCAACTAATCTGTTGCGTTTTGCACTGAAATTATCATATGTATTCGAAGATTGTAAATATAATGCTGCTGTTTTTGGTTGTTGGGCAGATTAGACTTCATATTTTTTGATTACAAATCATTTTGTGAATCATTTTATAAGCTCATTTTATAATGTGAATGTGATTCTAATGAAACCACACAGTTTGCCAATTGTGGAAATAAATGATGCAAACTTTCCGAGAAAGTCTCATAAGGTTTTTATGAGAGACAATTTTATGCTAATTATCCAAATGTTATTTGAAAACCAGATGCAAGTGTTTTTATATTTAAAAGAGAGAATGAGAGGAAGATTATATTGCATTCTCTGAAGTACTAAAGTTGATGATCAGTCAATAAATCAGCTGAATGTTTGTCTCGATTTTTTGTTAAATGTGAGTTTTCACTAAAATATGCTGTAACATGCATATTTATGATAACATCACTTGTGAGGCTCATGAATTAAGAAAGAATATTTTAAAATACTTTTACTAAATAGACTTAGTGGGGTTCAGAGCGCTGAGAAAATGCATTGAATTTCTTTAATACAATCTTTCACCTTCATTTTGCATCATAGTGATTTTTTTAATGTGAACATTTGCAACTTTAAATAGAATTTTTATGTGTTCCTCTCAGACTTTTGAACTCCCTTTCTTTTTAAAAACTACATAAATAATAATAATAACTAATATTCTGAACTGTTCTGCTAAAAAGCAAGAACTAAAACTTAAGTTTTGTGCTCACAAAATGCCGGAAAAAGCAGTTTTCCACTTAAATATCTTTTCATTTTTATTTGTTAGTGCAATTTGCTTTATTTTATAGTTTAAATGCACATTTATAAGTGGGATGATCATGAATTAAGAGGTCTGAGATCACTAGTGAAAATGCTTTTCTTTTCTTTTTTTGCAGTATTTATTTATTTAGCATTTCTCTCTTTTAATCAGATTTTTAGATTTCATTTGTACTACATGAAAAAATTAAAAAATATATTTTTTTCTTTATTTTACATAATTATGTTTTATTTGTTTTTTCATACTCAAATATTTTATTTCCAAGTTTAAACACATTTTCATCGTGTTCCTCTCAGACTTTTGAACTCCCTATTAACTGTATATTTCAAGTTCAAAAATATCACATATTATGAATTGTGGTACTGAAAAGCAAGAGCTGAAACAGTTTTAAGTCCTGATGTATAGAGACAAACAGGTGTAAAATAGACCGTGTGATGATGAAATATGCAGTAATTTCATCTCACATTCATCTATTCAAACACTGGTTGGATGTGCCCGTTAGTTTTCATTTTAATTTGCAGTAACTTGAAAGAAACAATGATATTAATCCACGTTCTTTGGTGACAGTGATGCATGACCTTCAGGTATCTTCAATGAAACAAAACTGCATTACATAAGACAATTATTATTCAAGAGAAATCCAGAGTGTGTGATCCTTTTTTTTTTCTTTAGTCCCATTAAAGAATTATTAAATAATTAAATTTGGATTAGACAGTTTGAACATAAACTAATAAACTTAATGTGATGCATATTTGTCAGTAATGCAGAAATTAAACGGGTCAGATATCAGACCTCAAAAAATCACGGCATATAGTTTATTATAAGTATGCATCTATTTAACTAATTAAATTATCAAAATGCATTTATTCAAATGGCTTAGAAGCAGTACAAATCTGTTAATTGCGAAAACAATTACATTTATTCAGTTAAAAAGTATAAACATATGTCTATCTGTGGAAGAAGCGATATTCAGTAAGTTCAAATGTATGAAACTGAAACAAATTTGATTGATGCTAAATATATTAACCTGCTTAAATCAGGTTTATTTGATTTCTGAATGGAAGCATGTTTCTGCCATGGAATAAAAAAACTAAATTAAGAAAAATGGCAATGTTTTATCTCACAATTCTGATTTTTTCTGATATCTCACGATTCAGATATATCTAAAAAAAAATTCCTCTCAATTGCAAGGAAAAATTAAGAATTGTGAGCTCTAAACTCAGAATATATCTTGCAATTCTGAGTTAATAATTCACAACTTTTTTTCTCAGAATTGCAAAATGTTAACTGGTATCTTGTTACAATGCACAATGTTAAATGTTAAAAATAACTTATTTCTAAAACACTGAGTTTTGATTACTAAGTGAACAAATGATGTATAAGTGTTTTCACACACGATCGCTATGTGAAGGTCATCAGTAAATGAGTGTGGCATTAAAATAGCAGTGTTTCCCAAATTACACAAAAGAGCTGTTAGTTTCAAATGATGTAACGAAAAGAACTGTGTTTAGAGTTTTCCAAAAAGTTTGTTTTACAATATAAAAAATTAAACAATAGTTTAAAGAATGTAATGTGCTCATAGTTTTGCAGACTCGGTCTAAAGATTGTGAGTGAATGGTTTCATTACGTGGGCTTCAAGTATCACTTTTAGTGTCTAAGCAATTAAAAAAAACTGTAATATTGTTATTTATCATTGATGCATTAAATGGATACAAAGTGACAGTAAAGATATTTATAATGTTACAAAAAGTTTCTATTTCAAATAAATGCTGTTCATTGAACCTTCTACTCATCAAAGATCCTGAAAAATAAAAGAAAAGTATAAAGCAGCAAGAACTATTTTTTAACACTGAAAATAATACGAAACGTTATTAATAATAATTAAAATAATAATAATAAAAACTGGAGTAATGATGCTGAAAATTCAGCTTTGATCACAGAAATAAATGACATTTATTTACTATATATTGCAATTAAAAAAACACTTCATTTAAAATGTAATAAAATTTCAGGGTATGACTGTTTTTAATGTATTTTTGATCTAATGCAGCCTTGGTGAGCAGAAGAGGCTTTTTCAAAAACATTAAAAAATCGATCGTAATTATTCCAAAATTTTGATCAGAAGTGTACATGTAAACAATGTGTAATGGAGGCCTGTGGCACTAAACTCAATTCAATCTCATTGTAGTACATAGTAGCATACTAGCAATAGTGTGTACTTGCTTATCACTAGTGAAGTACAAACTTTCAATGCATAAAACCTTGATGGAAAAAAATGAATCTGGTCTCTCAGCTCATATCCATGTGAAGCTTCTTACACAACAATTATATAAAGCAACAATAATGCTAAAAAAAAAGCAAAGTCGCTTTGGATCAAAGTGTCTTCCAAATGCATGAATGTAGATATCTAAGCTATACATTTATAATAACTATGAAATTCAAATATTATACAAAATCAGTGCTTCATATAACATTTCATACGTTTGATATAACAGTACAGCAACAGTGCTGTGAATAATGACAGAGCAGTTTAACAATTCAAATAAACTACACAAAAACAACAAACCCTAGAGATAAAATATAAAAGCACAAAAACAATGGCAAAAAAGCTCAAAAGCAAGGAAAAAATGTAATACAATGCAATTAGAATGTAAACAAAAAGATCCACCTAGGCCTATTTTAATTAAAAACTTTTTAAGAATAATCAACTTGGTTGTACACAAGTCATTTCAGCATAAATGATATTAATCCAAATTTAAAAATCAAGTTGAATTTCAAGTTTTTTACAGTGTGTATACCATGTTTTCCGGAATTACAAATTTTATCATTTGAAATGTGCTACAACTTATATAATGCATCATATAATGCAATTAACAACACACGCAAAACGTGCAAATGAATGAAAGAGGAACTTCAGTCCAAGTTTGTTTAGCACATTTACCACACGCCGCTAGTTTGTTTAGCTTTATTTAAAAATATAAAGGCCTATATATTTATGATTTATGTGTTTGTTTTATAATAATATTTTTAATTCCTTGTGTTCTGAATACCGTTACATTTGAAGGGGTCATATGATGCTGCTAAAAAAGAACATTATTTTGTGTATTTGGTGTAATGCAATGTTTTTATGCGGTTTAAGGTTAAAAAAAAACACATTATTTTCCACATACTGTACATTATTGTTTCTCCTCTATGCCCCGCCTTCTGAAATGGGTCAATTTTTACAAAGCTCATCGCTCTGAAAAGCGAGGTGTGCTCTGATTGGCCAGCTATCCAGTGCGTTGTGATTGGCCGAATACCTCAAGCGTGTGACAGAAATGTTATGCCTCTTAACATACTGTGATGCGTATGTCCCGGCATGACAAGACAAAACCAATAAAACCCATTACAAACAAAGCATTTGTTGCATCCAGTGGGGACATAATTTTTTGATTATAATAACTTATACTGTCGTTTTACGCACTGCGTAAAAATAAGACCATGTCTGCATTTAAACGGCTCGTTCTAACATGCCCCCACGTCTACGTCATGATGTGGGAAGATTTGAATAACACCACCCAAATGTTCACACAAACAAAGGCGGCGTAACTTTTATTCTCACTGTTGCTGCCGGCGCCATGTCGTGGAGTCGCTGTGTGTTTCGTTGTGAAAGTGTAACTACTCTGTTTGTTCTTCCAAAAGAGGACACACCTAGAAATCAGCGGTTAAGTTGTATTTCAACACTGTTCCAGAACAGTCCAACCCAAATATTCAGATGTGTGCAGCGCATTTTATGGAGGACGAGGACTGTTTCCTGAGAGAGTAGCCTACAATGCCGGTGTCTGTTTCTATAAAGTTGGGCAGTTACAACTTTGCAAGGAGAGTCTGGCTCTTCTGACTCACAGCCTGTAAGTACGTTTTCATATTTGAAGAATTTGCCACTGATGATTCAAACATGAGTTTTGAGCAATAGAGTAGTGCTAATTGTTTGTCATTTCTCCAGAAATGGTTTTATGTTTACTCACCGCGACACGCAACACAACGTGTAAAAAGACAGTATAAGTCATTATAATCAGTAATTATGTCCCCACTGGATGAAACAAATGCCTCGTTTGTAATGGGTTTTATTGGTTTTGTCTGGTCGCGCCGGGACACGCATCACATTATGTTAAAGGGATACTCCATCCCAAAATGAAAACGTTGTCATTAATCACTTACCCCCATGTCGTTCCAAACACATAAAAGCTTCGTTCGTCCTCGGAACACAATTTAAGATATTGTGTATGAAAACAGGGAGGTCTGTGACTGTCCCATAGACTGCCAAATAAATAACAGTGTCAAGGTCCAGGAAAGATATGAAAGTCGTCGTCAGAATACTCCATCTGCCATCAGACGTGCAATCTGGGTTTTATGAAGCGACGGGAACACTTTTTGTAAGCGAAGAAAACAAAAATGACGACTTTATTCAGTAATTCCTTTGTCAACGGTCTCCTCTGTGTCTCTCTATATCGCTGTATGCTGTGTATGCACTTCTGTGTCATCTGTGCCACAAGGATGCGCTGTTTCTACATGTATTTAGCATTGATTTGAAATAAAACAGCACATCCTTGTGGCATAGCATACGGTGATATGGAGAAACACAGAGGAGACTGTTGACAAAGGAATTGTTGAATAAAGTCGTCATTTTTGTTTTCTTTGGTTACAAAAAGTGTTCCTATCGCTTCATATAACCCAGATTGCACGTCTGATGGCAGATGGAGTATTCTGACGACGACTTTGATACCTTTTATGGACCCTGACACTGTTATTTATTTGGCAGTCTATGGGACAGTCTCAAGCCTCCCGGTTTTCATCCAAAATATCTTAAATTGTGTTCCGAAGACAAACGAAGCTTTTATGTGTTTGGAACGACACAGTGAATTGGTGATTAGTGATTAATGCCAACATTTTCATTTTGGGATGGAGTATCCCTTTAAGGGGCGTAACATTTCCGTCACACACTTGAGGTATTCGGCCAATCACAATGCACTGGATAGCTGACCAATCACAGCACACCTCGCTTTTCAGAACGATGAGCTTTGTAAAAATCGACTCGTTTCAGAAGGCGGGGCATAGAGGAGAAACAATAATGTACAGTATGTGGAAAATAATGTGTTTTTTTAACCTTAAACTGCATAAACACATTGCATTACACCAAATACACCAAATAATGCTATTTTTAGCAACGTCATATAACCCCTTAATATTTAAAAACATCCTTCTTGAAAACACTCTCACATATCTCAGGTTTGGAAAGCTCCATTGTCAATTCCCTGATGGTTCACATGGGTTCCCGATACACATTCTCCGGGCCTGGATGGCCTCACTTTAGTCTCCAGCGCGACCGGGGGCCTGTAGGACAGAAAGACCATCCCGCTAGAAACCAGCAGGATGGATGCAAACATCCCCACGATGATACCGGGTCCGATGGACTGGTTTGCCGGAGCGGATGGCATGCGAAACTCCGCCGGGAACGATATCGTTTGATTGTTTACAACAGAACTGAGATTCCAGCACACGGGAACGAGCGCAGAAGCTCCAGTAAGAATAAGCAAAACCCCACCAGAAGTAAACGCTAATCTGATGGGTTTGAATTGGTTTAATCCGAAGTAAACATTCCTGAGGCCGTAAACGACGCTGGCGTTTCCCGCCAATCCGAGAATCAGAGCCACGAGCATCAGCACCTGCGCCGCGACGATCTCCGGTGGCGTGAACGACTCCGACAAACGAATCCGCTGACAGAACATGATCTGACTGTCAGATAAAATCGGAGCGTGGCTATAAAAACACACTCTCCAAATACCAACCCAAGCCAATCCGGAGGTGATGACCGACAGATCGGACACTTCCCAAACCCTCCACTCCACCAGTCCAACGGTCACGATCACAAGCGTCCAGCCGACCGTCCCAAACCAGAGCGCCGCGAACTGCGCATGCGCCGTGTGGACGAGGTAAGGCATGACATCCGGTCTCAAACCGCGGGTTCCTCCTTGAAAAGATCCATCGTGAAGAGCCTCGATCGTCTCTCTGAAGCGGCTGAACGTGACTGCAGCAGGTCTGTATGGAGTTAATTGCTTGTTGTGGGTTTAACTAACCAAAGGTGTCTCTAAGAAACCTGGCAAACAAAGCTCTCACACATCCCTCTGAGAGAAAGAGAAACACAGATTCACTTTAGATCACCAACTTCCTGTTGTTCATGTTTCAGAAACCAAACAGAAATGCAATACCTCACCTAAAGGTCATGCATGATTACATTTGTGCCATAATATCATAGAGACTACAGCTGTTGACAAATAACAGGTCCATCACCCTTTTTTGTATTAAGAATTATTAATAATTAAATTAGATTAAAATGTACATGTATGAATAAAGAAAGTAGGTGCTGTCACAATTTAGGGCATAGTTACTATTAAATTTTTCACCTTTTTAATTGTCGAAAAGTTTTGTCAGTTTTTATACATATATATATTATTTTATATAATATAATATAATATATGACATAATATAATATATATTATTTAACACCCTCAATTAGTAAATGTCAATCTCTCTCTCTCTCTCTCTCTCTCTCTCTCTCTCTCTATATATATATATATATATATTTAAAACTTAAAAGTTTGTGGTCGGTAAGGTTTATTTCAATGTTGATGAAAGTAGTCTCTTTTGCTCACCAAGGCAGCATTTATTTGATTTAATTAAATAAAATAAAACAGTAATATTGTGAAATATTAATGCAATTTAAAATATCAGTTTTCCAAGGGAATGCATTTTAAATTTATTGCTGTGATCAAAGGTGAATTTTCAGCATCATTACTCCAGTCTTCAGTGTCACATGATCTTCAGAAATCATTCTAATATGATGATTTTAAAAATATTTTGTAACATTATAAATGTATCATTTAAATGTGTCCATGATGAATAAAAGTACTAATTTCCTTCCAAACTCAAAGGTAGTGTAAATAAACATATAAAATAAATATGATTAGTATATTCCCATCCCATAACAGACTGTTTTCTGTCATATATTACAATGAGACATGTGATACTTATCTGTTTTGCATTTTACAACTCGATGAAATGAAAACTGCCTTTATATAAAACTGACTTTCAAACACAGTCATTCCTTTTTTTCAAGCTCTTTATGGACATCTTAAAATATTATTTCCAATAAATATCCATCAAATCTTATTAAAGTTACAAATAAATTATAATTAAAAGTATACAATGATCATATTACCATATCAGCACCCAATCCACTGATCCGTGAGTTTCTCTTCATGTACAAGTCAATCTTCTCTCAGCATTTCCTTCATCTTCAGCGCTCGCCGCTGGAATGGAAACCGTCTGAAACTCAACTTCCTGCTGCTCAGAAATCCAGGGCAAATAAGCTGGTGAATATGTTTCTGTGAATGATTGACCATGGCTCACGATCACCGTCAACATCATAAAATCAAACAATGTGGAGTCTGAGATCATTCGCCTCATATTGGAAAACACAGTGACTCATAAAGATCATAAAATCATGAGGGTGGGTCATGAAATAACTTGATTATATTCCTGTTTACAGCAAACATTGATGAATCATTTCCTTGGAGCAAGTCTGGTATCAGACAGATGAATAAACTGGATCCACATCCATAACTATGAAGAGCAACAACAAAAGTTGCTATACATATTTTTATGTTTATTCCAATTTATTGCAGCAGAAATGCACTGCAAGCGTGTTTATGAACAGTATATCGCAAATTATTTTTCTGGTTCACAGATTTATATTTCAGATACGAGTAGAGATATTCTGAACCTCCCTTCCTATTAATGATTGATATTTAATGATGTTAAAAACAAACCAACAGGAAAGCATTTAAAACATTTAAAGTACATGAAAATGAGTAAAACAGCTTTCAGTGTGGATCTATTCAAGAATAGGCAGATCTATCCTTTCAGTTAATAGCACCATTAGCTTTCAGCAGCAAAATAAATTAAACGTGTACAATATACAGGTAGAAAAAACTTTATAAGATCCTTTAAAAAAAACGGGAGGGATTGTTTTATAGCACAGGGATTCAAAGCATGAATTCACTAAAATGCTATTTTAAAGAAAACTGGAATCAACGAAAAGCGCAGAACTGATATAAGAATGATTTTGTGTGGATGGTAATAAATCTATCCAGTGCAAGAAGTGGACAGTAGTGAAGCATTTTTACCTTACTCAAGTAAATTTATTTACTTTATCAGAGTGAAAACTTTTACTTCACTGCAATCCAAAGCACAATGTCGCACATTTCATAAATAAAAGTTGTTTTTTTTACCTTTAATACTTAAGAACATTAAAAACGTAGTATGTTCTTGTCCTCAAGTAAATCTCTGAATTATTTTTACTTGAGTAAAAGAAAGAAAGTACTAGATTTCTAATGTAATTAAGTACTAAATGATATTTAATATGAAACGTAGTGCAGGAAAAAGTACAATATTATGCTTTGGAATGTTGTGAAGTAAAGTTTTCTAAAGAAAACACTCTGATAGAGTACAGACACTTGAAAAGTACTTTTAAAGCGGATTAAAAATCTGTCCAATGCACAGAAGCAGATACAGAAATACTTCTGCTTTCCAACAAGAGTCTGAGAGTCCAGGCTGAACTTGATCTAGTTCAGTCCAGTCCAGAGGTCAGTACAGCAGTCTCTGGTCCAGCGGCAGACTGTCCTTCAGACATTTGAGCTGCTCTTCTCCCAGTTTGATCTTATCCTCCAGTTTACGCTGCTCAATGATGAGCGCTGACTTCATTTTGACGAAGTGCCGGTAGTCTGCGAGACGCTCTTCGCTGAGGTGACTGCCCAGAATCTCATAAACCAGACGTTCCCTTCGGTCCAAGTTCTCCTTCAGCTCTTTGGCGTCTTCGTGCTGGCGAATCAGCAGTTTGCGTTTCTCAGTCAAAGTGTGCTGAAAGTACGGCACACGAGAGTTCGTTATTGTACAAAACATTCATAAATTGTGTTTTTTTCTGTCTGTTAGAACTAATTATGTGAGGGAATGAGGGAATGAATTAATACAACGTGGCTACGATTTACTAAACCAAGCCAACTAATTATTAATAGTTTATTAAAACTAGGTAATGAATTAATACAGCGTGGACACGATTTACTAAAATGAGGGAACAAATTTGTACTACGTGAACATGATTAACTAAAACGAGGGAACTAGTTAGTCCAACGTGGCTTTGATTTCCTAAAACAAGGCAACTAATTAGTATTATGTGGTCACAATTTACTAAAACTAGGGAACTAATTAATACTATGTGGTTATGATTTACTAAAACGAGGTAATGAATTAGTACTATGTGGCTACGATTTACTAAACCAAGGCAACTAATTAGTAATAGTTTATTAATACTAGGTAACGGATTAATACAGCGTGGACATGATTTACTGAAGCGAGGGAACTAATTAATACAATGTGGACACGATTTACTAAAATGAGGGAACTAGTTAGTCCAACGTGGCTTCGATTTCCTAAAACAAGGCAACTAATTAGTATTATGTGGCCACAATTTACTAAAACTAGTGAACGAATTAATAATATGTGGTTATGATTTACTTACAAGAGGGAACTAAATAGTTAGAACTAATTATGTTTTGGTATGAGTGGTTGAATTATTAATACAGCATGAACACGATTTACTAAAACGAGGGAACGAATTAGTACTATGTTCCTACGATGTACCAAAACAGCGGTTCTCAATTCCAGTCCTCGCGCCCCTTCTCTACACATTTTGTATGTTTCTCATCACTTCAGACGTTTGTTCTATTTGAACGTAAGTGCCCTGCGAAGTGGACATCACAGGATATTCCGCCATGATTCCAATTCGAAGCGAACGTGTATGTTCCATTCAAAGTGCATTGAAGTGTGCGAGACGTGAATTTAAATTGTATTTGTTTACAGAGATGTATGATGTCACACTTGTCTGTGTGTGAAGATGTTCCGCAACACAAATCCGTGAATGAATGTTCTGAAGTGAGTTAAACTTCAACAGATTGCACTGCTCAGGGAGTAGGGAGCAATGAACACTGTGTAGGGAGCATGTCAATGAGAACACAGTTCATGCATGGAGCTCACTTATCACGAGCTGATTATCTGAATCAGGTGTGTTAAAGGAACACTCCACTATTTTTGAAAACAGGTTCATTTTCCAACTCCCCTAGAGTTAAACAGTTGAGTTTTGCCTTTTTCGAATCCATTCAGCCGATCTCCGGGTCTGGCGGTAGCACTTTTAGCTTAGCTAAGCATAGATCATTGAATCTGATTAGACCGTTAGCATCTCGTTCAAAAATGAACAAAGAGTTTCGATATTTTTCCTATTTAAGACTTGACTCTTCTGAAATTACATCGTGTACTAAGACCGACGGAAAATGAAAAGTTGCGATTCTCAAGGCCGATATGGTTAGGTACTATACTCTCATTCCGGCGTAATAATTAATGAACTTTGCTGCCTTACCACGGGTGCAGCAGGCGCAATGATATTACGCAGCACCCGAAAATAGTCCCCAGCTAGTTTGTGTAGTTCAGGCGCTGCATAATATCATTGCGCCTGCTGCACCCGTGGTAAGGCAGCATTTCTGTCACGAGCTTCAGGTGTTTGGCCAAGGCGGGGCATAGAGGAGAAACAATAATGTACAGTATGTGGGAAATAATGTGTTTTTTGAAACTTAAACCGCATAAACATTTCATTACACCAAATACACAAAATAATGTTCTTTTTAGCAACATCATATAACCCCTTTAAATGAGGGAATAAATTTGTACAATGTGAACATGATTTACTAAAACAAGAGAACTAGTTAGTACAACGTGGCTACAATTTACTAAAACAAGGCAACAAATAAGTATTATGTGAACACCATTTACTAAAACTACGGAACGAATTAATACAATGTGGCTACGATTTACTTAAAAGAGTGAACTAATTAGTACAACGTGGACACAATTGACTAAAAGTAAGGAACGAATTAATACAACGTGGCTACGATTTACTAAACCAAGGCAACTAATTAGTAATAGTTTATTAAAACTAGGTAACTAATTAATACAGTGTGGACATAATTTACTGAAGCGAGGGAACTAATTAATACAATGTGGACACGATTTACTAAAACAAGGGAACTAATTAGTATTATGTGGCCACAATTTACTAAAACAAGGCAACGAATTAGTACAACGTGGACACAGTTTAACTAAAAAGTGGGAACTAATTAGTACTACTGTAGGTTGCTACATTTACTTAAATGAGGGAACAAATTAGTACAAGGTGACATGATATACTAACACAAGTGAAATAATTAATAAGTATTAGGAACGAATTCTTAATTTGTGGCCACGCTAAATATATTTGTGTTTACGTCATTTGATAGGCTCAGTATGAAACAAAAGATATTTCACATGCATCTCATTTATACCTTCTCGTCTAGTGATATTCCCTCCTCCAGGTTGTCCAGGGCGTTTTCCACGCGGGCCAGTCGACCGGACAGCGACAGCAGCAGACTGACCACTTTGTCCAGGTCGCCGACGAACATGCGAAACTTCTCCAGCTCGTTGGGTTTGCAGACAGTCTGTACAGTGGCCTCCACTTCCTCTCCCAGAATGTTATTGTCCTGCACGTCTTCCTGCAGGCTTTCACGCGCCTCTCGCAGCACCTGCAGCTTCTTACTTAGGCTGTCAATCAACTCTTGCTGCAGACAGACAGAAATGACAAAAACACTTCAAGAATGATAAACATCTATAACGTCTATACAATCATCAAACATGGATACAGTCCTTACAGAATAAGTTACTGATGCAGGGATACGTAACTGAATAAATGTAATTGTTTTCACAATGAACAAATTTATGCAGATTTTAAGCAATCAGGATAAATGCCTTTTGAAAATGTTTATTTACATAAAATCAAATAGATGCAAATAATAAATTACATACTATGCCATGCGTTCAAGTTTTTTAAAGATACTTTTCAATATTTTTATTTGTCATATACAGTTGTATACAGAATACAAACCGCACTGAAATGTAAATAGTCTAAAATGTTTGCAAAATGTTGTAAATAGTGTAAAATGTTTGTGAAATGTTGTAAGTAGTTTAAACTGCTCTGGACTCAAGGTGACTGAGTGCAGAAATCTGATGATCAACTAATTATCAACTATTTTTTCTGTACTCACGTAAAGGTTACAAGAAAACTTGCAACCAATCAGAACATATGTCATAGTCAGAGTAACCAATGAGAACATTTGTGGGCGGGGCTATCAGTACAACACAATTAAAGGTGCACGAAGCAATTTTTGAAAAACGCTTTTTACCGCAGTCGGACCATGTCCCAAAACACACTTGCAGCGCTCAATTTGAGTGCTTGTCGTTGTTTCTTTTTGTTACGTGAGTAACGTTGATTTTGCATTGTTTCAGACAACTTATCTGTGTTGGCTTTTGTTTGAACTTCACTTGTTTGTGTGGGGCGGAGTTATCAAAATAGGGGCGAGGTCCTGTTGGGGTATGGGCATGTTTGTTTTGGTGCTTTCAAATATCAACATTGTTTGGCAAAAATCGCTTAGTGCCCCTTCAAAGTAAAAACCAAGCAACAAAACGGACATAAAACTTGTACCTTCTTGTTGGAGAGGTCATAATCGAGTTCATCCTCTGAATCCTGTTCCTCCATGTGTTCCTGCATGTCCTTCATCTTTATGAGCAGCTCAGCTTTAGGTGCAGATGTGCTATAATACGACGAACTGCTCACTAATGACACTGATGATGCCAAATTGTCCTCCAGCCTGCAGAAATTAAAGAATAATCCCTATATAAATACAATTTAATGATTCTCAAACATGAAACAGAGTCACAGATTTAAAGCCAAATACATTATACTTGCTATATGTGTGTATCAGTAGAGGGCAGTAGTGTCTGGTGTCATGAATAAGACAGATGATCTACTAAAAGAACAAACAATGTAACTCCGTAAATCATTTACGTAACGCTGATGATGAAAAATTCATGACAAAACAGAAAATGTCACATTTTTCTCTGGGTGAATCGCAAACGAATGTTAAATCATAACCTGGCTCATATTTCACCCAAAATAAAAAGAAATAAGAAATTACATTTTGATGAACCCTATTTTAAATGCACCACGTTTTAGGGCCAATCTTTGGTTTTTCTGCATTAAGTACATTTATTACCATAATGCTCATTACCAAAAATGCTAAATAATGTAATTTACATAATGTGAAGACTGGACATGTTTTTGTGAGATTCTCAGGCAGTGTACCTCTGCTGTGTATTTTTGGGGGATGTCTGTTTGGAGGCTGCTTTCCTCCTCTGCTGTGCTCCCTCCAAGAGCTGCCCCCCCTGTGGAAATATCCCCTCCATCAGATCCATGGTTGTCTTCATTTTACTCTGATCCAAGATGTCCACCAGACTCTTGTCCTTCCCCATGATATCTCTGGCCAGCTCTTCTCGTTTCAGGTCCTCCTCTGAGTGTTCGTCCACATCATTGCTCCTCAATCGCACTTCATTGTCTAATACCATCTTGTCAGTCTTATGTTCTGCATTTTTGCTTGGATCCGGGCGGGTGTAGGCAATAAACGGTGACTTTGATTTCTCTGGAGAATCTAGTTTTTTTAGTTGGCCAGTTTTAGGCACCTCAGAACCTCCAGATGATTCAACATGTGGCGGATAGTTTAGGTTTTCTCTCTCTGAACTATTTTCTGTACAGACGATCTGTATGGGGACCTTCCGCCCAGAAGTGTTTGGCTCTGATGTTTCCTCTATCCTATTACTACAATAGGGAACAAAAATTGGAAACAATTATCCTCTTAAAATTGCTAAATATAGGCAGATTAATAGTCCACAGCTTATTAGCGGTTTTCGTACTGCATAGTTCTAGGAATTTAGTTCTAGGAACTTGCCAGCAGGGTGGTTCCTAGAGAAACAATTTCTCCATGCAGTGATTGCAGCTGTTTTTGTTTTTGTGTCGTGTGTTTCATGATAATGGAAATGGAAGTTAAATGCACAATTTATGCAACTGAAAGAGAATTTAGTTCTCCCAAACAGAGTTCCTAGAACTAAAACCATTCCTAGTTCCAGCGGTGCAAATACGCCAAAAAGTGGGAAATTCCCAAATAGTTCTAGGAACTATAAAAAAAGTTTCTTCTGGTGTGAAAGCCCTTATTATCTTACAAGTATCTAAAACATACATACCTGCATGGATCCTTTTTCTGCACAGTTGCAGGTGGTTCATCTGTGAGCCTCTGTGGAGAGAACTGAGGAGAAGGAGAATGCGTTCTGCTGGCTGAGGTTACTGTCAGGTCAACGTTCTGTTTGGGAGAAATGGAGGAATGACCTAAAAGATGTTGAGTGTGTGATAACATCCCCTCGGTCTCTGATCTCTGATTGTCCTCTGGTGCAGCGGTTGGGCTTTTGTCTCTCTCTAGATGTTCTGAAGGACATGGTCCTTGAGTTGGCTCTGGGGAATTGGTCTGAACCCTAACTTCCTGGGATGCTCTGAAAGGGCATGTAGTTTCCAGCTGTTTGGGTTGGGCAGACCTCTGTGGTTCAGGACTTTTGTTTTTATGAAACAGCTGCTCTGCCATTGGAACCTGGAGATGATGTAGAAATGGTGGAGAATGCCTGGTATCAAGTCTGGGTTTCTGGTTGGAGGAAAGCGGCATCACATCACTTTCCAGAACGTTCAGTGTGATGGACTTTCGAGGCTTGGAGCTGTTGAGCGGATCATGCTCTTTTTCGGATACACTATGATGTTGAAATTACAATAAAACACACTAATTATCAGTCTGTACATTAGCAAATCACTGAAAATATAATCATTTCAGATTGCTCACAAAGACAAGAAATCCTAACCTAGAGATACTTGTCTCTTGTTGGTCCTTGGGTTCAGGCGGAGATTCAACAGGAGACTTACTGGGTGGCAGAGGAATTTTCTGAAAGAAATATCCATCCGTTTACACTAATTCCAAAGATTCTTCTACCTGAAGGGCAGACTAGCCCTTCTTAAAGATTATATCATCCATCTTGATCCCCTGTGCCAGCAGAAAACTCTTTATGACTATTACCAAACAATACAACCTCTCAATCATCTGCTTCTGCAGAGAAAACATGGTGCATCTAATGAAATGTAGACCATGTTCAATTACCAACTTTATGAAAAGACCACCAGACACATTTTCAGTATCATGACAAAACAAAGAATATTCTTACCTGTCCGTAGAAGTCAGCAGAAGGGGAGGAACGGGATCTTTCATGAATACACACTGTGCTGTTGGATTCCTCCAAGCCTGAGTCCAGGATGTTTTCAGCTGAACGATATCTGCCTGTTGTTCTTCTTTCCACTAGCTTCTTCTGCATGTTCCATGTAGCTTCATATTCCGCAAATGTACCGAGCCGTTGCTGCTCTTCTGTATTAAGGTCAGCATGACTTGATTTACTCTGTTTTAAGGGAGACTGACTGATGCTTTCACTGTCTCCAGTTAATCTAGTCTTTCTCTCACTGTGGTCTTCAGTTGGGCTTAACAGGGTTTGCTTTGGAATGGGCTTTTGGAGAACTGGTTTGGAAGAATCTTCGAAGAACTTATGTCGGTCCACAAAGGACCCAGCTGCCTTATCCTCAACTCCTACTTCATTGATCTTGTTCGGTTCAGAGAAGGAATGTATCTTTTTATCCACTGGAAACCTTTTACGCCCCCCAATGCGGGTGACTTGCCCTTGAACAGGCCCAGTTTTTTTGGAAAGTTGACCCGGCGCAACTTCGTTCCCAGGAAACTCTAGGTCCCTCCTCATAAACGATGTGGCCTTCAGAACTTTGGCTTGGGCTTCCTTCAGATGATCCTTGTAAGTGTTGGTGAAGGAACCATCAGATGATGATGTGGAGGTCTCATTGGACTTCCAGATGTCAGAGTCCTCCTCAACTTCACTTGAACAGGTCAAGGTAGCGGCACTTCTGCTTTTCTGAAGCTGGGCCTTCTTCTGTTGGATCTCGTTGCGTAGAGTTGTGGCATAGCGGTCACTCCTTCTTCCCTGTTTGGCATCACTTGATTCTTGACTACCTCCTTTGACCGTTACTGATTTTTCTGCCATCTTCTTGCTTTCCTGGGCCAAAGAGTGCAACATGGGTGTCTTGTGTGGACAGATTTTGTGATCCTGCTTGCTGATCCATGGATTGTCCTGTTGGTAAGTGGACACAGAGTTCTTCTGCTCCATCTGGTGATTTGGTACATGCCTGGAAGACTGCAGCTTAACTCCATCTTTCTTCTTTGGAGTCTCTCTTTCCCCAGAGCTGGACTTTGAAATTAGATGATTTGGTACAGGGGACATGGCTTGAGATAAAGGAGTACTGATGGCCTGCTTGCTGTAACCGTTGGAGCTCTTGTTCTCACGTACACTGAGATATGGCTGGGGATACTTTGTCTTCACAACCTTTTGAGAACCAACAAAGGTTCTGTTTGTGGCACTTTGGGTGGTTCCCATTTTAGATCTCCGTTCATCTCCCAACCAACCCGGCATAGGTGATTCCAAGGTTGCCTGCGGGGCAGTGATGCAGTAGTAACGGAAATGAGCCTGGCCCTCATGGTTAGGGTCAAAAGCCATGGAGGTTCTGGTTTGGTTTCGACTACCAGTGTTGGTGGGCAAATCTTGAAGACTTCGATAGTAGCTCCCAACACTTTGGGTCTTTGGTGAACATGCAGAGTTGGGGTACGCAGAAAAGGTACCATCATCGCTGTGCTGTCTCTGATGCTGAAGTTCATATGTAAATGGGTTCTGGACTTGTCTAACATCAGTGCTTGACTTGGAAAAGAGTTTGGAAGGGATTATCTGCTTAGGGTAGTCCTCAACCAAAAGATACGGCTGAAGAAAGTCATTATTTGGAGGTGGATTGTAGCTGGGTCTTGCTTCATGCCCGTCCACAGCTCTGCAGTAAGGTTTCTGTGACGGATAAACAGAAAGTCCTTCAGGGAACGATCCCACCAAGCTCTTCTCATGAACTCTGGTGGCAGTGAAACTATCACTACGCAAGGGTGGAGAAGGAGCTTGAGTAGTGGACATCTTGTTCTCAGGGATATGCCACACAGGTCTATGGTTGGATCTCCCATTGGAGGACAATTTGGAGCTAGCTTGCTCCTCCACGCTGGGACTCACTCGTCCACCATTGCCAATTGGGATCTGTAGGTATCTATGGAAGTCATTGGGAACTCCTTGATCACTGGGAATGCCTCTATAAAACATCCCTTCTGTGCTTGCCCGAGGTGCACTATGGTCAGCTGTGCCTGATAAAAACGGGTTACATGCAGAAGTAGGTTTGCTGATGGCACTCTCAAGCACTGGGTGATCTGCTCCACCAGTGGATTTGCTCAATAAAGGCTGCTCTTTTGAGAAAGCGTGAGATGAGGGCTCTACACTTTCCATATTTCCCACAGAGCTTAACTGGCAGGATACTTGTCGCAGATTGGTCTGTCCCCAACAGCTGGTGAATTCTTTTGAGGGTGACCTGGTATGAAACAAAGTAAATTAATGATGTTGATTGGAGTACAATTTATATCAATTACATATAAACCCTCAGAATCTCACCCTGCAACATATTTTGTCTGCCAAGTGGGGTCAGGTGCAGGGTTAGGTTCAGATTTGGGGGTGTCGATGGTGGGGTTATCTGTGGATTTAGCGGAGTGCCACGAATGGGGTCTACATGATGATTCATTCCTCCTGAAATTAAAATAGAAATCTTTACTACTTAAAATCAATTTTAGCTTTAAATTAGAGCATTGTGAAACTTCCAAGACTACTCTTCCATTTTGATCTTATTCTACTGGTCTTAACTCCTATGTATGTCTGCACTATCATGTATGTTTGCACTATGTCTGTACTTTCTTCTGCACTGAAAGCTCCTGTCGCCAAGTCAAATTCCTTGTGTGTGTAAACATACTTTGTACTAAAGCTGACTTCTGACTTCTAGAAATTGCAACAATACTTTGTGTATCAATTATACAAGTGGTTAAAAATAAGGACAGAATAAAAATTTTAAACAGATAGACAGAAATAAATAATAGAACCAATTACTAGATAAATACATTTAAATCTACATATGACAATAAACATAATGAATACAGAATTTTACCATATTAAACACCAGCTCTATGTCTAAAAGACATGTTGGATTATATTTGTATTAATTATCAAAGAATAAAATGCAAAAACTTTATTTCAAATAAAAGCAAGTAATAGATTATATTCAGAATATCAGGGATATTTCTGCTTCAAGAGATCTGTTTTAAATGTAAATAGGCTATCATGAATTGTGAATAATATAATGCAGTCCTTTTGTAGAATAAAACATTTCATGATAATCACTAATTTAGCAGCAAGTGACATACCCTTTGAAGCGGTTTTTCCTGAAATGCATGTGAGGTGGAAAAGGAAGGGGAAAATCAGATCAACACAATAAAAACAGGCAATTTATTTTTTAAATATGATCAACATTCATCAACAAGAGAGAAGGAAAGACTGAAGATGCTGCACTGACGCTCACAGGTTCTACAGAAGCCAGTGAAAATGACACACGATAATCAGCTTAAGCATTTAATCTCCATCTTGCACGTGAACAGCACAGCTACAGGTAAGACAGCACATGGCAAAGGATGTGATACTCGGGTCTCGGGTCTACAGGGTCATGCAGGGCTGGGGTCACGAGACAGAGGGCCAACAGCTGCACGATACCTCATAGAACTTCTCAAAATCTTGGTGAGAAAGTTTCTGGCCACATGTACTTCACTTTCTGCAGGCATTGTTTGCATTACAATATCCACCATTTTAACTTTCCTGAACAACAAGGAGAAAACAATATATATAGAACAACTGAAGTATGAAAGATTATGAATTTTTATACAATAAACATGAATTTAGTTGTAATTAGATAACATACCATTATATAAAGAATATGTATATACATTATATAACATTGCTTTGGATAAAAGCATTTGCTAAATACATGAGATGAGGTCTAATAAATAAAATGTGGTATATAAAAATATATGTGCAGTAACTCAATTTATTATATATATATATATATATATATATATATATATATATATATATATATATATATATATATATAAATAAAATATTATATTTAATTGGCCATTCATTTTTTATAAAAATAAATAAATAAATAAATGAATAAAGACAATAAATCATATTAAAGCAATAAGCCCCAAGAAGCCATCGTTTACAGTGAATTTATAACAGCTAAGGAGCATTGTTAAAAACATAAAACCCTCATAGCTGTTATAAATTCACAGTTAACCATTGCTTCATGGGGCTTATTGCTTTTATATAATGGTTATTCCATATACGTAGCAAGATTTCACAAAATAAAACAAAGCAAATAAAGTGTAATGATATTAATAAAAACAGTATTCTTCCACCAAACAATGTAGTTCCTCAGAAACACTTGTGGTTGCAACAAAGTGGTTGCCGAGCAACACACAAACGTAAACATAGCTGTATGTTACTTTGTAGAGTAATTTACAACAGCCTCGAACGCGGCTCAACCAATCAGAATCAAGGACCGGAACTATACGTTTTATAAAAATAGTATCAAAATAATGTATTACAGATTATACAGAATTAGCCCCATCTACTGCCATCCACTATTGCATATTGTGATGAAAGTGTACCATCATCACTTCTACTGTATTTATAACATAAAAGAAACATGCTTCACTAATTCATTTCCAGTCTGCTCGGGGGTAACTGGGGTAAAGCTTGTTTCCGGATGGACAGAGGCCACCATATGCTGAACAACAGAGGACCGCCTGCATGTGATCAACGGGAGCTTAGAGTCTTTTAATCTGTCACAAAGGAAGATGAGCAGCTACGCATTCTTCTCAATCTGTCGTCTGTCTGAGAGAACAATCATCAGGGTAACTAAAACTAAAACTGAGACTAACTTTAAAACCATTTTAAAAAGTTACTTAAACATTAACTGAAATAAAATGAAAAGTATTTTTTAAAAAACTGATTCAAAAGATAAATTTTTAACTGAAATAAATATAAAAAACTTTTTATTTCAGCCAGTTGCCAGGGCAACATTTCTCATTTTAATTTAGTTTAACTTGATGTACTTAAATGACTAAAACTAAAGTAAAAATTAATAATAAAAAAGATATATAGACATCAGTAGTTTTATATATATTTTACAAAAACACAACAAAATTACTAAACTTTAAAATTAAAATTAAAAACAACATATAAAACTAAATTATAAATATAAAAACTGTATAAACTACTAAAAATGACAAAAACAAATGGTATCTAAATGTACAATTATTTGCACTTATCCTATATTATGTTGTTGCTGGAAAAATATTCAATATTGATGTAGTTTATGTAATCAGGTGAAGATGACAGTGACTCTTTCAGGTCTTTCAGAAAACACACAACATCTAAACTTGAGTCTTTTAGGTGCAAGTCACTATACAAATGCAAATGTCCAATGCAGAATATGTCAGGGAGACAGAAATGTTCTGTTAAAAAGAGAGAATAGCCATCGCAAAACTGACTGCTTGCCTACATTTTCAAAGCAACTTGAAAATAAAATAAAAGACAAACCTTGCAGCCCATAGAACTAAATTCTAGCTAAAATAGCTGATTACTGAGTATCTCTCAAGCAGAGGTGATCCAACTGAACTCACTTTTACATCATATGCAGGATTGTTTTTGTAGAACAAAATAGACACTACAAATAAAAAAACAAAACATCAAAATGCTGAAGAATATGGACAAACTTACCCAGTTTCTTCACGGTAAACCTGGTTTAAAGTGTGAAAAAAGTTGTTTTAATTAATGTCTTGACAGCACTAACTTTCTTCGGCTGCTTATTTTTCCAGCTGTCACATTCCTCTGATTTTAAAAACGTGGACCTGCACCTAAACAGCTAATGTACTGTAGGTTAATCTCCCGGCTTTAACCCACATATACGCTCAAGAACTCAGAGTATGATGCAACCAAAGCATCTGAAACAACACAAACAGTGAGTATGTGACTGATGGCGTGTCCCGTGCAGATTTCCTTAAGGGATTATAGACGTCTGAGACGGGGAGGAGTGAGGAGTATTATAGTAACATGCTCTAAAATCGACTGATCTGATTGGCTGAAGGTCTGTCACGTATCATGAGCATACGAAAGCAGAACTAAGAACAAATAAACTGAAATATAGACACATAAACATTTAAAATAAATAAAGAGCAATAAATAAAAAGCATTATAGACAATTAATAAATAAATAAAAATTATATATGAATTAATAAATAGCTAAAATAATAAATGTAAATCTACTTAAACATTTATAAATAAAAAACATAAATGTTAACAATAAATAAATATAAATATTAATTAAACAAAAATAATAAATATATTGTAAATCTACTTAAGAAAAATAAACATTTAAAATACAGTCAAAAATAAATTAACAACAAATAAATAAAAATAAATATGAATAATTAATAAATAATATAATATAATAAAATAATGAATAGAATGTAAATCTACTTAAGGATAAAAACAAATATTTGAAATAGATAATAAAAAAATAATATTAACAATTAAAACAGAAATAAAATAAAACAGAAAGTACATCTACTTAAGGATGAATTAACATTTGAAATTGATAAATAGTAATATATATTATATATGTTATATAATATATATGGTAATATATAGTAATATATATATATATATATATATATATATATATATATATATATATATATATAT
>NC_056607.1:23808437-23903437 GCF_018340385.1 Cyprinus carpio
GTTCACTCCTGAATGAAAATCTCCTGATAATTTACTCACCCCCATGTCATCCAAGATATCTTTCTTTCTTCAGTGGGAAAGAAATTAAGGTTTTTGAGGAAAACATTCCAGGATTCTCTCCTTATAATAGTCCAGGTCCAAACTGCAGCTTCAAAGGGCTCTACATGTTCCCAGCCGAGGAATAAGGATCTTATCTAGCTAAACGATCTGAAAATTCATATACTTTTTAACCACAAATGCTCACTAGCATCTTGCATTATGTAGTCGCGTTGGAAAGCACCGACCCAGTGTTGTGGAGAAGTAAGACCGTAAAGAGTGTTTTTGCTAAGAACAGTTGTGGTTATTGAGTCAACAGATAAGAGCCTTATTCCTCGGCTGGGATCATGTAGAGGCCTTTGAAGCTGCACTGAAACTACAGTTTGGACCTTCAACCTGTTGATCCCCATTGAAGTCTATTATAATGAGAAAAATCCTGGAAAGCTTTCCTCAAAAACCTAAATTTCTTTCCGACTGAATAAAGAAAGACATCTTGGATGACATGGGGGTGAGTAAATTATGAGGAAATTTTAATTCTGGAAGTGAACTGGATTCTATATTTCACCTCACCTTCCTCTATAGGTTCATTACAGTTGTGTACAGTGGTGGAGGCTGCAATTTTATTTTTATTTTATTTATTTTTATCAAATTTAAATTCATGTCCCAGTCACATTTTTTTTTTGGTTATATAAACATTGCTTACACTATCAGAGAAAGAAAAAAAATCAATTTTATATCTTTACATTAACAATGTTTTTATTAAAGCCATGTATGAATCTCATAGAGTTAGCGTTTCTAAGCATTTTACATCTATTCCAAACTAATATCTCAATTCTGAATTTTTCAGATCATCAAAGCTCAGTAAATATCGGTCACAGACAGAGATTTACTTCAAATTTAACCAAGCTGATTACTCATTAAAAACTCCCACAATTCATGTTTTCAGACCATTTCAAGTCTTATTTTGATGTAACAAGGTGGTTATGTCTAAGTGTGAATTGCTTACTTACTTTTTTAAATTAGACTTCCCATTAACACCATTATATTGTCCATTCAGACTGATTCGCAATTCGCAAAATTTTTATCCAATAAGAAAAAATGTGCAAAAACTACGATGGAAACACATTGAAAGAATAAATTCCTCCATGCACATTGAAAAAGTCATGTGACTTTGCGCTACGAGACGGGATAACTTGACTAGCAGCGCACCGATCTCGTTCACAGCATCTATATGTTGTTATGGTCGTTCTGAAATGCCTGAGCAAAGTCTGTCGTTAAAGTATTTCTGTATAATTACTGTCTTTAACGACTGCTTTCCCAAACAGCAGCATCCGCCTCTGAAAGCAATGACAGCGTTTATTGTGTGTCGTCTGCTCGCTCTGAGACGCAAGTAACTGATAATATATGAAAATTATTATATTTAGTGGCTTCTCCTAGTTTTCTTAGTGATATTTAGTGCCAGTTTACCAGGAAGTGTCAATCGTTGGATGGAAACGGTGCTTTATTTGCAAATGTTTTATGCGATATGCCAGTTTTGCGGATAAATATATATTTATTACGACAAACTTAATGCGACTAATGCAAATCAAAACAATTCTGAGCTTTTTTGAAATAAAATAATATGAGTGGTGGGCCAGGGTGTTGCTATGCAGTTGCTAGGATGCGCAGGATGGTTGCTAGGGTGTTGCTATGCAGTTGCTAGGATGCTCAGGATGGTTGTTAGGATGTTGCTGTGCAGTTAGCTAGGATGCTCTGGGTAGTTGCCATGGTGTTATGTCGTTGGTAGGATGTTCTGGGTAGTTGCAAGGGTTTTGCTATTCAGTTGCTAGGATACTATGAGAGGTTGTCAGGGTGTTACTATGCAGTGGCCCTGGGTGGTTGCCAGAATATTGCTATGCATTTGTTAGGATGCTCTGGATGCATAGCATCAACCTGGCAACCATCCAGAGCATCCTAGCAAATGTGTCTCAAGGTAATTGTCAGGATAATGCTATGTAGTTGCTAGGGTGTTCTTAGTAGTTTCCAGGGTGTTGCTATGCAGATGCTAGAGTGTTTGGGTGGTTGCCAGGGTGTTGCTATACAATGGCTCTGAATGGTTGCCTGGGTATTGCTATGTAGTTACTACGCCGTTCTTAGTGATTGCCAGGGTGTGGCTATGCAGATGCGAGGGTGTTTGGGGTGGTTGCCAGGGTGTTGCTATACAATGGCTCTGAATGCTTGCCAGGGTGTTGCTATGCAGTTGCTAGGGTGTTCTTAGTAGTTGCCAGGGTGTTGCTATGCAGATGATAGGGTGTTTGGGGTGGTTGCCAGGGTGTTGCTATACAGTGGCTCTGAATGGTTGCCAGGGTATTGCTATGCAGTTACTACGGAGTTCTTAGTGGTTGCCAGGGTGTTGCTATGCAGTTGCTAGGATGTCTGGGGGGTTGCCTGGGCGTTGATATGGTTTTTTACGAGGACACTGTGGGTGGTTGCCAGGGTGTTGCTATGCAGTGGCTCTGAATGGTTGCCAGGGTATTGCTATGCAGTTACTAGGGTATTCTTAGTGGTTGCCAGTGTGTTTATATGCAGTCTTTCCCGTGTTTTTATCCTGTCTGAGGTGCAGAAAGCCCATCCTCAAGTTTCTGTGATATTCTGGTCTAAACTGGCAAAAGAATATTATTAATTATGTTATTAACAGGCTGAAATCGTGTTTGAAACTTGTTTACACCAGGTTAAGTAGTAAAATCAGGCTTCAATTTTGTCCTTGAAGAGAATAAAAATGTAACTACCACATTAATCAGACCCCTTGCTGACTAAAGCACTCAGATATAAGCACCTAGTAAAATCTCTGTGCGGCTGTGTAATATTCACAGTGTGAGTGTCATTTCCAGACAGTTATAGAGTGAAGCTACACCTTCCATCAGACGCTGAGGAGAAACTCGACACCATGTGACCCAGCCCATCATTGTGGCTCCATCTGAACACTGAGCACATATTATGGTCTGGCAAAAGTACCAACAATGAACCCGTCAGCGTAACGACGAAATCTCAGAGGAAAACTGGAATGCTTGAGTTCAGATACAGAATAATTCTGACTAGGGCTGTAACAAATTATTATTTTATTATTATTATTAATTTCTTTTTTTTTATATTGAATCTATTTATAATTTTTTCTCATTAGTCAGTAAATCCTTACCAATAACCTTAGTTAACTTCCCACCCCCCCACCCCAAAAAAAAAACATATCTTCTGCCATTAATCTTTAAACATTATGTTATAAAATACCTACCTTAAATATTTGTAAAAATCCCAATGCGAAAAAATAATGTGCCAACAATTAAAAGGCATCTATCAGTAATACAAATGCACGTGCTGCATTCCCCATTGCTAGGATGCTCTGGGGGTTGCTAGGGTACTCTGGTTGGTTGCCTGGGTGTTGCTATGAGTGGTTGCAAGGGTTGCTATGGGTGGTTGGCTGGGTGTTGCTATGCATTTGCTAGGGTGTTGCTATGGGTGGTTGCCTGGGTGTTGCTATGCGTTTGCTAGGATGCTCTGTGGTTGCTAGGGTGTTGCTATGGGTGGTTGCTTGGGTGTTGCTATGCATTTGCTAGGACGTTCTGTGGTAGCTCGGGTGTTGCTAGGGGTGGTTGCCTGGGTGTTGCTATGCATTTGCTAAGACGCGCTGTGGTTGCTAGGGTGTTGCTATGGGTGTTGCTATGCATTTGCTAGGACGTTCTGTGGTAGCTAGGGTGTTGCTAGGGGTGGTTGCCTGGGTGTTGCTATGCATTTGCTAGGATGGGCTGGTTGGTTACCAGGGTGTTGTTATGGATGCTCTGGGTGGTTGCCATGGTGTTGTGATGCATTTGCTAAGATGCTTTGGGTGGTTGCCAGGGTGTTGCTATGCAGTTGTTAGGATTCACGGGTTGGTTGCCAGGGTGTTGCTATGGATGCTCTGGGTAGTTGCCAGGGTGTTGCAATACATCCTAACCCATTTACTTGTGTAATGTGACACATTTCCATGGAATGACCTGCCCAACTCAATCCGAGCAGCTGAGTCCTTAGCCATCTTCAAGAAATGGCTAAAAACACACCTCTTCCATCTTTATTTGACCCTCTAACTCTGCTCTACCTCTAACTTGTCCTCATTTGTAGATAAAAGCATCTGCTAAATAACTAAATGTAAATGTAAAAATAGGATACTCACGAAAAAAAAAAAACTTCAGGTGGTTTCAGAAATCAAAATTGCATATTATTTATACTATTTCTGCCATACATTTATAGGACAGAAATAGTCTGGTTCTAGTATGCGATTCTGAATTCTGCCAGTGTCTCTGTAAGACAGGAGGTTTGAAGGGACATCAACTAAATAGCAAGTAAACCAGCAAATTGGGTCCATTTTGATTTTACGTGAACATCAATAGTGAATCCTACCGTTTTACTCCCAGAGAGAGCGTCTTATGTGAGCTTTTCACCAGACAAATGGCCTCCAGTCTGTAACCGCTGAGAAGAACCGAGTTCACACTGATTATCTCATCACCGATCTGGACTCGACCCAGCGCCGCTCGACTCCCGTTCTCCACCTAAACAAACAAACAAACACTTTTACAACTTTTTCTGGTGAGTTCACTTCATAAAAGAGTTTTCTACAAACATTAAAAGCTGGACAGTCCAATAAAATGTGTTTGACAGAAAGGGGAATCATGCAAAACATGCACTGAGTAGAGTCTTCACCTTTAAGCAAACGTGCATGAGTCAGTCTTGTATTAGATTACTGATCTACCTCGTTTACCACATTGATTCAAATAATATAATCCTGTACATATTGATATGAAAATACAAAGAGAAAGAAAATATATTCTGTTTGTTGTTATTATCAACATGAAGCGCATTAAACATTATGTTACATCAAGGTTTCCCAAACTGGTTTTCGTGAAGAAACTGCAGGGGGTTTGTGAGTTTAGTGAAAAGCTAATAATTAGTTTAATCAGTCAAAATGTCAAATGTAAAATTTTAATGTGACCCTGGAGCACAAAACCAGTTTTAAGTCGCTGGGGTATATTTGTAGCAATAGTCAAAAAAATACATTGTATGGGTCAAAATTATAGATTTTTCTTTTATTCCAAAAATCATTAGGATATTAAGTAAAGATCATGTTCATGAAGATATTTAGTAAATTTCTTCCGTAAATATATCAAAACTTATTTTTTGATTAGTAATATGCATTGCTAAGAACTTCATTTGAACAACTTTAAAGATGATTTTCTCCATATTCAGATTTTTTTGCTCCCTCAGATTCCAGATTTTCAAATAGTTGTATCTCAGACAAATATTGTCCTCCTAACAAACCATACATCAATGGAGAGATTATTTATTCAGCTTCAGATGATGCATAAATCTCAATTTCTAAAAAATGACCCTTATGACTGGTTTTGTGCTCCAAGGGTCACAAATAAATAATTAAAAAATAACAACAATCAAAATAAAACACTTACTTAAAAAAGACGAAATATTTTGTTTGCATGTGATGTGACCACAGAAGGAAGTATTGACTGGCTTTGTGTGAATTTCCACAAAACTAGAAGACTTTCTGAAAGTAGAATGTATAGTAGGTTATCTTAGAAAGGAAAGATTTTGGGAAGAATTATGGAGAATCCATAAATTATGAATAATTTATTGCTATTGTGTGAATGACATGTAATCATGTAATCAACAAAAAAAAAAACAGTAGTCTAATTACAAGTATTTTAAAATGTTATATAATCCAATTAGAAGTACACAGCCTCATTATGTAATATTACATACATGTAATTAGTCACTACCCAGCACCGAAGGGTTAAAACAGCTGTCAGAGCACTGATAACAGACATCTCTGACACGTCTAGGGTCATATATGGAATATCTTGGATGGATGTGGTTTGTGTGTCTGCCGGAATTTCTGCTCAGGAATGATATGTGATATGAAAAAAAAAAACACAGTCAACATCATTTATTTCTTAAAAACAACCTAAACCACATGATAAACGCAAGTCATGATCGTTTTACTTGTTATTATTATAAAAACTATTGCTCAGTATAATAATTGTCATTATTATTATTCTTTTATGCCAAAAATCATTAGGATATTAAGTAAAGATCATGTTCCATGAAGATATTTAGTAAATGTTCTACTGTAAATATATCAAAACTTAATTTCTGATTAGTAATATGCATAGCTAAGAATTCATTTGAACAAATTTAAAAGATGATTTTCTCAATATTTAGATTTTTTGCACCCTCAGATTCCAGATTTTCAAATAGTTGTATCTCAGACAAATATTGTCCTCCTAACAAACCATACATCAATGGAGAGATTATTTATTCAGCTTTCAGATGATGTATACATCTCAATTTAAAAAAATTGACCCTTATGACTGATTTTGTGCTCCAGGGTCACAAATGGGACGAGGACAGTCCAACATGGAGCCTACAGGACCGTGATGAGAACAGCAGCAGAGACTGAAGACCTCATCATGAGCTGCTATCAGATGCCATCAGCTGTGTGTCCTTCACTGAAACCCGAGCACAGCCTTAAATATTCAGCAGCTTGAAACATTAGATTCACATCCCAGAAATCCACATCATTTCCTCAGCGCAGTAGTGCACACTCAGTAGTGCACACTCAGTAGTGCTCAGAAATGTGGTTTGGATGAAGTGCAGTAATGCAATGAACTATCGACTGGATTCAGAAACACGGCGAGCGCTCGTTTGAGTTGCTCGTGTGAAACTTACAGTGGATTTTGATGTTTTATTGTGCAGCAGTGCGGTTAAATTTCACATTAAAGAAACGGTGAAGAATTACACAGAATAAGGCTACAGGAAATTACAGAAAAAATGCTGGGAATTTTGATTAGATCCAGTTTGTTTATTTTCATGCAGCTTAATCCACAGAGACGCCAACAATAAACACAAGAAAACAAATACTGTGAGCTCAAATGCTACAGAAAAACAAGATTAAAAAAAAAAATCAATAGCGATTTTTCTGATATCAATTGCAATTTTAATTTAAAATGCATTTTTTTAAAGAGCCCTCATGAGTTAACTGTACTTATTTGGAGGACCATGCAATTTGGCAAAACATTCAAAGTAATTATATATGTCAATATGACCATAAATATTATTAATAATAATTATTATAATTGTTGTTGTTGTGCTATTTGTGTACATTTTTATTTAATAATAATAATAATAATAATAATAATAATAATTATTATTATTATTATTATTATTATTATTATTATTATTGCTATTTGTATATTTTTGTTTATTAAATAATAATAATTTTATTAATTACAATTAATATAATTATTGTTATTATTATTTTTAAATGAAAATGAAAAATAATAATTATTTGTTAAGAATTTAAATGAATGAAATGAATGAATGAAGATTAAAATAAAACAATTATTAAAAAGTGTTAAAAAATAATAATAACAATAATAATTATAATAATAAAGATTAAAATAAGATATTTAAAAGAAATTATAAATGTATTTACAATTATTTTTTAGAATTATATTTAAATAAATAATACAAATTATTTTACAATAAATAAATAAATAAATAAACAGCTTGCCTGAAATAAATCATTAAAATAGATTAAAATAAATAGATTAATTAATTAATTAGAAATATGAAAAATATTACACAACAAAAACTACACAAGTAAACAATAAAATAAATTAACATAAAAATAAATTAAATTAATGAATAAAGTAAATTAATTTAAGAGTACAGTAGAAAAACAAATAATGTAACTACTACATATTTATATATAAGATCTAAATATTTTCAAAATAATATTTTACACTTACAGTTAATTTTTCACTGTATTAACTGGGTTTTTTAATACATGGACATATACAGCTGCCTTTTAAATGTCAGGATGGGGGTCTGTCGCATATTTGGGGACCTTTGACATCTAAAATCTTGAAAAGCCCTGTTCTAACATAAAACTAGGCAGGATTACCAGCAGTGTCTGATGAAATATCCTGCTGAGAATACCTTGGTGATGAGCAGCGGCTCGTGATACTCCAGTCCTCCTCTGAGAGTGAAGCCCCACGGAGAGCCTCCAGTCAAAACCAGCTCCACGAGCTCCACTCCTCCATCATCTACGAGCTCTCCTCCTGAAACACTCTCCATCACACGAACTCAGACGCTGCTTTCTCTCATTCTGTGGGGCCTCGGTCTTCAGACACGCTTCCAGCGAGAACAGAAGCGACACAAATGAAGAAAAACGCCTGCGGAAAACTATCCCGGACTAAACTACAGTTTGAGCTTCATCAAACTCCATTAAGACCACAAGAGCAGCGCCACCTGCTGGCCGCTTCATCATTACGTCCCTTATTGTGTTTTTTAAATATGAAATAGATGTAGGAAATAAATCCAGGTAATAATATCAGAATAAGTATACATATAAACCTGAAAAGTTATATAAAATATTTTACATTTATTGAGTACTGACCAAACAAACAAACAAATATCAATCATGTCAGAATAAAAACACACAAAGTTGTAAATTCATATAAAAGATTTAAAAACGATTGTGTATATTTAATTAGTTTATTTGACCAAACATGCAACAAGTAAATTAATAAATGGATGGATGGATGGATGGATGGATGGATAAATAAATAAATAAATAAATAAATAAATAAAATCAGAATAAATACACAAATAAAGTTGGAAATTTATATAAAATATTTTACATTTATTGAGTATTGAAAAAAAAACTAATATCAATCAATCGATCAATTCATGCAATAATGTCAGAATAAAAACACACAAAGTTGTAAATTCATATAAAAGATTTAAAAATGATTGTATATATTTAATAAGTTTATTTGACCAAACATGCAACAATAAGTAAGTAAATTAATAAATGGATGAACAGATGGATAAATAAATAAATTAATTAATTCATTCATTCATTAATTAATTAATGGATAAATAAATAAATACACACATAAAGTTGGAAATTTCTATAAAATATTTTACATTTATTGAGTATTGACCAAACAAACAAACTAATATCAATCAATAATGTCAGAATAAAAACACACAAAGTTGCAAATTCATATAAAAGATTTAAAAATGATTGTATATATTTAATTAGTTTATTTGACCAAACATGCAACAGAATGAGTAAATGAATGAATGAATGAATGAATGAATGAATGAATGCATGAATGGATGAATTAATTAATTAATGGAAATAATATCAGAATATATACACAGATAAAGTTGGAAATTCATCTAAAAATCATATAATTTACTTATTTGACAAACAAACGAACAAATAAATTAATTCATAATTTAAAACTTTTCTTATATTCCTTTAATTATAACAAGAAATTATGTTCAGGAAATAATGTTAGAATAAAAACACATAAGGTTGCAAAGTAATATAAAACATTTATAATTTATTGAATATATTTTATTTATTTGTTTACATGAAAAATAAAAACAATATTGCATGTTGGATGAGACATAAAAACAATTAAATTAAAATTTACCTAAAATGCAAGTGAAGTGACTTTTCTTCTAGTGAAAAAAAAAAAATCAGTATCTTGCTCTATAAATCTGCAGATAACAAATTTAACAAACAAACAAGCAATATATATATATATATAAAATGTTAGATATATATATATATATATATATATATATATATATTATCTCTAATGTGAACTTTTACGAAACCAGTAGAAGTCAGTGTGAGATTAAAATTTTCTCAGTGAAAATCTATTCTTTTTTTTTTTTTTTTTTCATCTTTCTGTAGAAGTTTGCATAAAAGGCTAAAACTGTGAGATCCGCTTTGTGTTCAGGGACAAATTCAGGGACAAATTAGGCCTAAATAATTTGCAGAACAGTTCTCAGTTGTATGCTCAAATAAAGGAGCAAATTTAATCAAATTATATTGACTGAAGTCACAAAAGCCACACTGACCTAGAAGTACAGTAAACACACAACATCCAGAACACAACACGTAGTACACACATCGAGACCATAAGGAACAGGAGATTGTGACAGACCGAGCGTGCTATAAAAAAACTCATTCTCAGAAACTCATTTAAGTTCCTAAGAATGAGGAAATTATTTCATAATAGGGTTTATAATAATTGAATTAAACTGCATATTTTCTGGCGTCACACATTTTAAATCATGAGTGTTTAATGTAACATTTATCTTGTGTGTAGCGATTGTCATTAAATGTTTATGTGCATGAGCCTTTTTATTAGAATTGCTTTAAATTGTAGAATTGAGAAATACGTCACAGGCTGTTCCTGTTTTGGGTGTTTTTCTGCAATATTTATCATCGTTCTGCTTTTAGACGTTCTTGTATTGAATCTTCAGTCTTCGTAAGGAGACTTTATTCAAAGCGAACATTAACATTAATTCATAATTCTGAGTAAATCTGCCATGTCTCTCACATTTTCTCTCATGGTGTTATTTCTGCTGTATCTGAAAGGTAGGACTCATTCATTCATTCATTCATTCATTAGTCTTTATTTTGTTTCTTTGTAAAACCTCCATTGCTACAAAACTACTTTGACTAAGCACTAAATGTAATTTAATTTCAATTCATTTTCTTTTGGTAAATTGTAAATGTTTCCCTTTTTTGACACATTTTCTGATTTGTGTTTCAGGTTTATTTGCTCAGAATGACGCTGTGGTTTTTCACCCTGGATCAGTTTGTGCTCCTGCAGGATCAACTGTGGCTCTGGGGTCCAAATGTTTATATCCTGGATGGACATTTAAGTCATGGAAACTCAGAATAAATAATACTGAAACTCTAGCAGATCCCAGTAAGGACTCCTGGTACAGATATATATATTTATTTGACAGGTGTTACCTAAAAATTAATGGTCTAAAAGAGACAGACGCTGGCACATATTACATGAGCTTCATTAACAGAATTGGAGACATCATCTATACCTCAAACAGTCAATCAGAATTCACTGTACATGTCACAGGTAAATATTACTCTACCCCTTGATTCATTTTCACTTGGTATGAATCTTCCATTTACATTCTAGAGAGATATAAATCTGATATATGTGAACCTGCCTGGAGCACAAAATAGGGTAAATTTTTCAAAATTTAGATTCATGCATGATCTGAAAGCTGAATAAATAATCTCTCCATTGATGTGTGGTTTGTTAGGAGGACAATATTTGTCTGAGATACAACTATTTGAAAATCTGGAATCTGAGGGAGCAAAAAAATCGAAATATTGAGAAAATCATTTTTAAAGTTGTTCAAATGAAGTTCTTAGCAATGCATATTACTAATCAGAAATGAAGTTTTAATATATTTACAGTAGGAAATGTACAAAATATCTTGGAACATGATCTTTACTTAATATCCTAATGATTTTTGGCATAAAAGAAAAATGTATAATTTTGAGCGATACAATGTATTGTTGTCTATTGCTACAAATATACCCCAGCGACTTAAGACTGGTTTTGTGCTCCAGGATCACATTTAGAGACAGATGTGTGTGTTTTATTAGATCTTCAGGTGTCTGTGGACTCTGATCATGTGACTGAAGGTCAGAATGTCACACTGACCTGTAAGACCAGCTGTCCTCCAAAACAAACCTTCATCTGGTTCAAGAACGGGCTTCGTTTGGATCTCCGTTATTCCGGAGATCAGCTGCATGTTTCTGAGGTGAGCCGCGAGGATTCAGGACGATACTCGTGTGCACTGAAACGCTTTGAAACGTTCCCGTCGGCCGAGACGCTCCTCGATGTCACCCGTGAGTAAAACATGAGAAGATACTTGATTGGTGTGTTATTGTGAATCCTGATCGCACACACACATCACGTTGATGTCTATTCGACGTCTGCATTTACATCGGCAATATTTTTTTTATTTTTTATTGTGTGCTCATCTGCAATACGTCTACTAGATGTTAAATAGATGTTTATTAGATGTCTTTAAGATGTTTGTGATTTAGAATGCATGTAAAACGGACATCTTAAAGACATCTGTCAGGTGTTGGAAACAGCAGATGCTTTCCAGATCAAGCGATCTTTAACAGATCTGATATGATGAGTAATATTAGCATTTAAACCCTGTAAAGCCTGACATATGAAGGAATAGTCAGAATTATTATTTTTTTTAAAAATTTAACAGAATTTAATTTTAAGAATGAGGAAATTATTTCATAAAACGGTTTAAAATAATTGAATTAAACTGCATATTTTCTGGCGTCACACATTTTAAATCATGAGTGTTTAATGTAACATTTATCTTGTGTGTAGTGTTTGTCATTAAATGTTTATGTGCATGAGCATTTTTATTAGAATTGCTTTAATTTGTAGAATTGAGAAATACGTCACAGGCTGTTCCTGTTTTGGGTGTTTTCCTGCAATATTTATCATCGTTCTGCTTTTAGACGTTTTTGTATTGAATCTTCAGTCTTCGTAAGGAGACTTTATTTAAAGCAAACATTTATTAATTTATAATTCTTCACATCAAGCGATCTTTAACAGACATCTTGCAGACGTACTGTATGTGTGCTCTCTGTTTCCGCCACTGAATAAAAAACAAAACAAGGTAATTGTGACTTATAATCTCACAATTTTGACATTTAGAGTTTACATCTCGCAATTCGGATTGTTTTCTCAGAAAGGCACTTGATTGGAAGATATAAACTCAACCCCACCCCACTTATAATTATGAGATATAAACTTGCAATTGTAAGTTATTAAGTCCAATTTCAAGGGGGGAAATACTATTTTCTTACAATTGTGAATTTATATCACACAATTCTGATTTAACTCAAAATTCCAGGCATATTTCTTAGAAATGTAAGTTTATAATCTTGAAATTCTGACTTTTTTCCTCCTCAGAATTATGAGATATAAACTCGCAATTCCGAGGGGAAAAGAACTATTTTCTTACAATTGCAAATTTGTATCACACAATTCTGTTTTAACTCAAAATTGCGAGTTTAAGTTTATTTCTTAGAATTGCGATTTTATATCACACAATTCTGACTTTTTTTCTCATAAATAATTTTTTTTTCTTTATAAAGTCCAATTCCGAGGGGGGAAAAATAATATTTTCTTACAATTGCTAATTTTTATCACGCAATTCTGATTTTACAACTCAAAATTGTGAGTTTGTTGCTTAGAATTGTATTCATATCATGCAATTCAGACTTTTTTCCTCCTCAGAATTATGAGACATAAACTCGCAATTGTAAATTATAAAGTCTAATAATTCTGAGGGGAAAAATACTATTTTCTTACAATTGCGAATTTGTATCACGCAATTCTGATTTAACTCAAATTTGAGAGCTTATTTCTTAGAACTGAGATTTTATATCAGACAATTCTGACTTTTTTTTTTCTCAAATAATTTTTTTTCTGTATAAAGTCCGATTCCGAGAAGTAAAAAGGCTATTTTCTTACAATTGCTAATTTTTAATCACGCAATTCTGATTTTACAACTCAAAATTCAGACTTTTTTCCTCTTCAGAATTATGAGATATAAACTCGCAATTGTAAATTATAAAGTCGAATTCTGAGGGGAAAAGTACTATTTTCTTAAAATTTCTAATTTACTGTATATCACGTAATTCTGATTTTATAATTCACAATTGCGAGTTTATTTCTTAGAATTGCGAGATTAGGCCAAGGCTATATCTGGCAATTCTGACTTTTTTTCTCACACTTGTGAATTTATATTAATATTTATATTTTTGATTTCTCCAGATGCTGTGTATGAGAGCGCTGCAATCATAACTCTGTTGTATCTCCTGATTCCTGTCGTTCTGCTGCTGGTTTGTCTAGCTCTGTGGATGATGTGAGTCTGTGATCTGGTTCTTCTTTACATCTCTTCATGTTCATCTCAACTGAAGTCACGTTTACGGCTGTTTGTGAACGTTCACGGGCGAAATCCGGTCATATGAATCTACACGATTGCCAATTTTTCATATTGGGTTCAGTTTGTCCCACAAATTTACAACACTGACCAACAGAAAAAATGTTGCCTGTGAAATATCGCTAACGTGACCATACCTTCATAACTGTGCAGATGTCATGTTTATGTTTTCTTCTTAACAGAAGGACGAAACAACAAAACCTCAAAAGACTTGAAACGAAAGAGCAAAGCAAACAGGTAAACCTAAACCGTCCGGGTTTTCAATAGACTGATGTGTAAAACCAGTTTCGAACATTAACTTTTGACTCGTCTTTTCTTCAGAATGAAAATGTGTACGAAAATGAATCAACACCGCCGGTGACCTCCGACCTGGAGGAGAAAGTAAAGTCATTTCATCAGGAGGAGGAAGTTCAGTACTCTCTTGTTCATTTCAGCAAATTTAAAATCGCCGAATGTTCTGCAGCTTGTGAAAAGGAAGCTGATGTCCAGTACGCTCAGATTGCAGTGCAACATCAGAAAAACAGCAACAAATACTGATATGATGAGTAATATGTAAGGGATAGTGTACATCCAGCCGGTTGTTATTTCAGAATAAACCCCGACAGGGTGATCAGGACGCTTGTATCAGCATGAAGGGGTTTATTCTGAGATAACAACCGGCTGGATGTACACTATCCCGTTTATTACACGGCTAAAAAGATTTGTTTTTATCATATATGTTCAAATTAATGCTGAAGTCTTCCATTGTAACACGCTGTGGTTACGTGGTGTGTTATCCAATTTCGGCAGTTGTTATCTGGGAATAACATACCACTGGATGGCGCGATTGACCAATCAGAATCAAGTATTCCTCAGAGCCGTGTAATAATAGCATTTAAACCCTGTAAACCCTGACATAGGAAGTAATAGTCAGAAAAATACTTTTTTTTTTTATTATTGAACAGAATTTAGACAAAATCTAAAAAACTATATATATATATATATATATATATATATATATATATATATATACATATATATATATACATATATATATATATATATATATATATATATATATATTTTCTTTTTTTTTGAGCATCATATTTGAAAAATCAGGATTCATAACAATACATTTACATTTAGTCATTTAGGAGATGCTGCTTTTATCCAAAGCGACTTACAAATGAGGACAATGGAAGCAATCAAATCAACAAAAGAGCAATTAGCTTAGCTTAACGCAGTACACATAGTAGTATATAGTGCAAATATGGAGGAACAACAGCTCAGTTTTATTAAGAGACTCTAACTGAGCAAAATAATTCAATTCGGTGCAGATGCTGATATCTGTATATGCACAAAAAGTGATGAATTTCTGCTGCTTGTAATGTAAATCAATGAGATCTTTCTAACAGTAGAGCAGATACTGACATAAAATGATCTGAATATCAGTCGTCGCTCGATATCTTCATTAATACGTCTCAGTGAGATGAGATGTAAATGCTCCAAACATATAATGCAGTGATTGAGAGATGAAGAAATAAAGGCTCCTCAGAAGATGTGAGATGTTCTGGAGGCTTGTGAAGATCATTCCTCCGCTGAGGAACAGTGAAAGTAAAGCTTCTGGAAACAAACGCTCCTCAAAAGATCCTGATGATCAGATTTGAGACTCTAAAACATGATTGATGGAGAATCAAGTAAAGCTGAGCTGCTTCAGTCCAGTAAGAGTTACAGTTATGCTCTGTGCAGTTTAACTAAAACTCTACACTATCAATCAGACGACAGAAGGCATGGAGCAGATCAGTATTTAACTGGTTTGATTGTACTGCTTATCTTATTATGTGTAGCATTGGTGTCATGCATTGCTTTTTCACTCTCATGTACAGTTCTCATATATGTATTAAGTTTAACTTATTCTATGTTCACTATAGTTTCTATGTCAAACTGCTGAATCTATCAGTTCGTGTGAATGATGTGCATTTCTCCTACATGCCTGATTTGTGACAGTTACCACGGCAACCACTAGCCTCCCCTAGAGATATATCTAGTGATGAATTCAGTGCCTTTTGCAGTACTGTACATACTGTACACCTGTGGCTCTTACGATGGTAATTATCTTTGCAGCATTGCTGGAGAAAAATGCACTGAATGCCTTTTAGAGAAAAATATTTTTTGTACCATTAGATTGAGAATTAGCATTCATTTTTCAGGTTCTTTTAACATTATTTTTTTTAGAAGACACATTTGGATATACGCCTGTGTTTGAGACAACAAAAGCAGGGTATCCTCTCCATATTAACACGTCTATTTATAGCCGCTGCTGCATCTTTTTTTAGATCATGCTGTTGGTGTTCTGCAGTTTCTGGCGACCTGGTGCTCGTCTTCCCTTCACACACATCATGATTTTTCTAATGCATGTAGTGCAATATTTCCCAATAGAAATGACAGATATATGATTCTGATGTGGATGATAAAAATATGAGCGCAGCTGTGACCCCATCTGGCCGAAATCCTGAAACCTTTTAAGAAGGCTAAAGCCCTGAAAGACCCCATACCATCTCTGACAGAGAACAGATCGCTTTCAACTCACTGCATCGATTCTACACCCACTGCTCGCTTTCATTGATGCCATTAAATATTAAGCATTTCCGAATGTGAGTGCATTATCATAAATTTTGAAACTGAGTTTTTGTTTAGTGAATTAAACCAAATATACAATATAATGATAATGTGTACAGTTCTTGTGTAATGCATTTCCATCTGTGCTGTTTTGTGTGCATGTGCAAAAATAGTGTATTTAGTACAGCTGCATGATTAATCAATATAATACCAAATGATATGGTTTGAAAATATGAAAATGAAGAAATAAATTTTACACTTACAATTTAAAATGAAATTATTGTTATTTTTGTTAAATAGTCTTTTTATTGTACAGTGAAATATTACAACAGTAATATGTATTTATTTTTATTTTTTAATAATAATAATTTGTATTATTTTTTAGCAATATTGATATAATTGATATCTCAAAATTTTGACCAAATTGTGCAGCCCTAGTCCAGTAATATTTATTGTTTTGTTTTTATTTAGTAATTCTAATATTTTTATTTAGGTGTAGTAATAATAATAATTATTATTATTAATAATAGCCATATTAATATAAACACAACATTTTAAAAAACATTTTAAAACTTTCTTCAATTATTAATATTTCTTGTTTTGATTTTATTTAGTAATTCTATTATTTTTTATTTAGCAGTAGTAGTAATAATAATAATAATAATTATTATTATTATTATTAATAGCCATATTAATATAAACACAACATTTTGGCCAACATTTGAAACCTTTCTTCAATATTAATATTTCTTGTTTTGATTTTATTTAGTAATTCTAATATTTTATTTTTATAAAAGTAGTATTTTTGGTAAGTTTTTGTAGTTTTTTTTAATAATTATTATTTATAGCCATATGAATAAAATCACAACAATTTGACCAAATTGTGTCAGATTAGTCCAATATTAATATTTCTTGTTTTGATTTTATTTAGTAATTCTAATATTTTTATTTAGGTGTAGTAATAATAATAATAATTATTATTAATAATAGCCATATTAATATAAACACAACATTTTGGAGAACATTTTAAACCTTTCTTCAATATTAATATTTATTGTTTTGATTTTATTTAGTAATTCTAATATTTTAATTTAGCAGTAGTAGTAACAATAATAATAATTATTATTTGTAGTCATATTAATAAAATCACAACATTTTGTCCAAACTGTGTCAGATTAGTCCAATATTAATATTGTTTCATATCTTTTTATTTAGTAGAAGCAATAGTAGTACTTTTAATAGTAATATTAATACTACTACTACTACTAATAATAATAATAATTATAGCTATACTGACATAATCACTCGATTTTGTCCAAAATTTTGCATCCCTGCAAACAAGCACAGCAAACCTGGATTTTTTTTTCTTTTTTCTCAGAAAAATCTTAATTAGTATTTCCCACATCGTGCATCCCTACTGTATATAATACACATACATGCCTGTCTATCCGTTTGTCTATAATACAATGCACGTCAATTAACTGGCGAAATAGCGTCAATGATATTAGAGTTTTAAATTAGAGTTTAGAGTTTACCAACGTATGAATGTTTCCGAGCATTTAAGAGTATAAACGTAACTTTTACTACGACAGAACAATGTAAGTTTCCCTGCGAGACGCAAACACGTAGCGGATACGTTTCCTGTTTCTCCTACAGGCGCTTTGTTGAGGCAGCGGACGGACCGTACCATTCATCTGTAGGGGAACCCGACCGCGCTAACAACTACAGTGCTGACTCTGCTCACACGGAAAACACACACTTTTCAAGTAAATCGAGGTTTTATGTATATATAACTAATTTAATTTAAATCATTTTTGCTTTTTTATAATATTTTTTTTTTGCATTTTGTAAGAGAGGTGGTTTTTTTTTTTTCACCTACGTAGGGCGCGCCTGTTGCCATGTTCCCGGCTCCCTTATGGGTGTGGTGAAGAGATCGCTGGCAAAAACTGCCTCAGTTTGCGTGAGGGCTGCGCGGCCCTTTAAATGCGTTTAAAATCGACTTCCAATGAATTATTCTGCTTTGAAATTCATCTGTGCGCATATCAACATGCAAGGGATCTGAAAGAAGCGGATTTTCGCCCGAACTAGCCTGATCAGGTGAGGGGAAAAAAACAGTCGTCCGCCGTCTTTCTCTTTTCTCGTCTATTTCCTGCTTGTAAAAAGCTCGTAAACTGTGATTTACTGACACCGCTGAACTCCTTTGTACTGTTTTTGGGGGTCAACGATGGATTGAATCTCGATTTAGTAGCTAATTAGTTAATTTTTTAATCTGCTAGTTATGGTTGAGGGTGAAGAGGCAACAGGAGGCCCGATAAACACAAGCGCTCAGTTTGAATTTTAACGGTTTTTTTAAACTTGTTAAGTGTTTGCTCGCGCTAGTTAACCATCTAAATGGTAGTTTGGTGAAGTGGTTAAATATCTGGGTGATAAATGAAAGGTAGTGGGTTTAAATCTCAGCTTGGTTGTCGTATTTTGTCCTTGATCGACACACAATCTCGAGTTACTATAAACACGAACTGTTGTTTTTGAATCAAAGTCTTACTTGGATGCATAAATGTGAATGCAGTCTGCAAGCAGTTGTATTTTGAAGATACATCTTCCAGCGAAGTTGGCAGAATTCATTTTTTTAAATCACTTTTAAAGTATTTTGTGAAGGACACCAATAGCTGAGATTGCTGGGGTAAAGCTAATAGTTTTACTTTCACTTTACCTTTCAGAAATCTCATTCTGTTTTGATTTAAGTGAAGTTTTTAAGCTTTAATAATTCTGATATTTACGGGCCTCTGATGCAGTCTTCTGATGCAATAATCGTAGATATTGTTGGTTAATTTAAACTTGTTTTCAAGTTAGAATGGTCACGTGTTATATTCTAACTGAATCATTTCATATTTCAGTATTTATTAGTGATTTCATGTTTTATATAACGTTACACGTGTTAGATTTTATTGTTATTTGTGATTGTGTGTAATATCGTTGAGTTCCTCTTCCCAGCAGGCAAATATGAGACCATTGCTTCCTGGAATTGCTTTTCAGTTATATTTTTTATGTTTTCTAACTAAATAAAAGCGCACAGGTTCAGAAATGTAAAGGACTCGTCTTGAAACAGCTGTTTTCTGACTTTAGTCTTTTGTTTGTTAATGAAAAACACATTCAAATGAACACACTAAAATATTTATCTAATATATATTTTATATATATGTATGTATATGTGTCCCTGGAGCACAGAAGCAGTCATAAGTAGCACAGGTGTATTTGTAGCAATAGACAACAATACATTGTATCGCTCAAAATTGTACATTTTTCTTTTATGCCAAAAATCATTAGGATATTAAGTAAAGATCATGTTCCATGAATATATTTTGTAAATTCCCTACTGTAAATATATCGAAACTTAATTTTTGATTAGTAATATTCATTGTTAAGAATTCATTTGGACAACTTTAAAGATGATTTTCTCAATATTTAGATTTTTTTGCACCCTCAGGATTCCAGATTTTCAAATAGTTGTATCTCAGACAAATATTGTCCGATCATAACAAACCATACATCAATGGAGAGATTAATTATCAGCTTTCAGATCATGCATACATGGGTCAAAGACGTTAAGATGTCCGCATCAAAAGAAATGTACAAAAGTGATTTTGTGTCCATGGAAAGCACATTAAATGTAAGTAAAATGTCTACTTTTAAGGTTTCAAATAAGTTTTTGGAGAATAAAATGTCAAAATTTGGTTGAAATAATGTCACATTGTCATTCAGTGTAACACAATATTTATGCAAAAATCCAAACAACATGCTTATTCTGACGTGTACATATTAAAATATCTAAAAGAATAATGGAGCATACTAAATTTTATTGTGTTTTAAATTAGTAAAAAATACTTACTTACAAATGGGCAAAACCTAGGATAGTGGCAAATGTTAAAAATGTAAAATTACAACTCATTAGTATTTGGGGTGAAAGTAATTAGTCTTTTAATGTCATAAATTTATTTTTGTTGTAAATATGCCTGACAAGATTGTTACACTGAATGACATTTTACTGGGTGTCTTCTGTAAATCAGGGACAAATGTATGAGATTTATTTTTTGCTCAGAAAAACAAAAACAAAATTGCAATTAAATAAAACAGAAAACTTTTTTGCATTTTTTGGGGGGGAAAAATACAACAGTTTAAAGCAGTGTTACACTTTTTTTTTTTTTTATGGTTAAACACTTTTTCGTCTTTGACCCACATATCAATTTCTAAAAATGGACCCTTATGACTGGTTTTGTGCTCCAGGGTCACATATATTTGCGAACCCCTTCAGCCTTTAAATATTAATCGAAATCTTTCCTAATATTTCAAGTTAATATTTCAATCATTTAACAACACATTGACATGTTAAAGGCCTTCGAAGGTTGGTAAATTGTCACACTGATAAACTGATGCTAGAGTTACACTTTCAGGAAACATTTTCAGTTTCTAATAACTTGTAAAATCACTCAGCATTATATAAAGGCTAAAAGCGAAACATGAGGTGTATTGTTAAACGTTTCCCCATTGCTGAAGTTTATCATGATGGTTTTGGTATTGAAATATGGAGGGTGGTGTTGGTCTGGTAGTGGTTGGGCGGAATAACTAATGACTTGCATCATGGTATGAGTAATTTTATGGCAGGATAACAGTATATTTCATGATCTAGCTATTTTAATTGAAAATTCAATGGATAAAAAATTAAATAATTGTCTATTTTGAAGGATTGTGTGACACTGAAGACTGCAGTAATGATGCTGAAAATTCAGCTTTGCATCACAGGAATAAATTAGACTTTAATATAGATTCACATAGAAAACAGTTATTTGAAATTATAATAATATTTAGCAATTTTTACTGTACTTTTGATTAAATGAATGCAGCCTTGGTGTGTGCAGGAGAGACTTCTTTCGAAAACGTTTTAAAAATCCCAAATGTTCTAAACTTTCGTTAGTGTAAAAAAATAAATAAATAAATTTAAATTTTTAGTAACTTCTGAGTAAACGGGGATCAATGCTAAGGATTTTTTTCTACTGGCCCGGTCAAATTTTTAATAAATTAGTTGCTGTTATCATTGTTTTTTTTTATCTGTTATTTTGTATTCTAATAGATAAGCCTATATGACACTATTTTAGATACCAATTCAATTTTACAATTCTCTTTCAATTCCAGTACTACATCAAAAAATACCTAGCCAAAAATAAACAAATATAAAGTTTAAACATTATTAAAGACAAGTGACAGCCAGCAAATAAGAACAAATAGCAAGTAATAGCACAATGAAATATAGGCCTATAGCACAAAAATAGAAATGATGCTTTAGGTTTTTATACAGGCTTATAGTCATAGTCAGTTAAATAAACTCCAGTTTAAGTTCTGTCAAAATGACACCCTTAGTATGAGAGACGCTGGACTAGTAATCAAAACCATCAGTCTAGTATTTATTTCTCTAATAACCTAGTTACTGAAAACTCACAGACGCTGTTTGAGTTTGTAGTAGATCTTTTAACTGTTAAAACACATTCATGTGGAATCAAAGGTGAGCGAAACATCAGAGGTGCGGACGGACGCCTGATTTGACGGAAAGGTCAGTGAACATATGGGTGGCATTTGGCAGCAGTCGGTGGTGTTTTGAAGACCCTTTGAGCTTGGTGTCATTTCCCACTGCTCTCAGATCAGTCTGTGCGTGCAATTAAAGCTGCTGGAATGGGTTTGGTCAAAGGAAGCTGGTCCATTTGTAATTGCATTTTTCACATGCATCACTACTGCAATGTTTGATTGACAGGTGAGTGTATGAATGATGTAACTGTATGATGGGTGATTGCAGGTCCAGCACGTTGTCGTCTCGGGTGCCGGTCAAACAGGAACAATGAGTGAGTTGGAACAGTTGCGACAGGAAGCGGAACAGCTTCGCAACCAGATCCGGGTAAGTGTTTGGACCGACATGCAACAAAAGGAAGCGTTCATATGAAAGGACCTCCATGTCAACTGAACACTTCCTGTGCTGTTTATTTAGATTGGCAAGTTTTGTCATGAATTGCATTTGTTGTTTTTCAGGATGCTAGAAAAGCCTGCAGTGACTCCACACTTTCGCAGGTACGAAACAAAAATCAGTAATGATTGCACCGTCCTGCATCATATTTGCTGAATACCTCCAATAGTTGTTTATAACTAATTTTGTGCTGCTGATTCCAAAAATAATGACAGTTTTGCTCAAGCACGTCACTTTTTCACTAAATTTGATGCATTTTGTTGCATTGTTTTTGACAACAGCCAAAGAAAAATTACAGATTTTGTGAAAAAAAAAAAAAGCTGTTCTTTGACATTAAATGTAGAACATTTTTCCACTCCATTGTAGATTGTAAATTAAACGACACATTTTGAATTTATCTTGAAAGCAAAACTTTTGATATTTGACTGTTTTTGTTATTTTGATAAGTGCATTAAAGCTAATAATTACGTTTATACAGCTATGGCATGTGATTTATGGTTAGGTGTTAATGTAAAACATAATTTTTGTTTTATTCTGTAAACTACTGATGACATTTCTTCCAGATAATTATTTAAATAAAATATAATGTATAATGACAACTGGTCAAAATAACAAAAAATGTTTATATTCATTTTTAGACAAAACTATACCAATGTTTTTGCTTCAGAAGAGTTAAGAAAACATTTGTTATTTTGACTAATTGTCATTCTCTGTAAAAAAAACCCAAAATAAATTCTATTAAAAAATTATGAAATGTTATCATAGTATAAAACAAATATTGACATTTTACTCAAACCCATAAAATCCAGAGATATTAATATTAAGTGATATCTTAATATTTTACTTACACACACACATATATATATATATTTATAAATGGAAGTTTTTTTGATATTTTTGAACTTGAAATCATATAATTATGTAATACTAGGCCTTTTTTGCCAATCAAGAATTTTAAAAAGATATTATTCATAGATATCCACCAGTTCATCGACTGACTTCCTCGATGTAAAACATAACTTTTTCTTTTCTGCCTTTTTAGTAAATTGAGTAAATGTTGTGTAAAGGAGCTAAACGCATATGAAATGCTGTAGAAGATGATGCTGAGCTTGCTGTCTGTGCTGAAGACCTCTCTAATGAAGCTGATGATGTGTGATCTTTCATCTCTTGCTGTTTTGGGCTCATATGTCAGATGACGGCGAGCCTGGACTCAGTGGGGCGGATACAGATGAGAACGAGACGCACGCTCCGAGGTCATCTTGCCAAAATCTACGCCATGCACTGGGGCAGCGACTCCAGGTGTGTGTTCGATCGGAGGGTCTCTCTAACCATCACCATTGCTTTTAGATACAAAACAAAACTGCTTTAAACACTCTGGGCTGGTTTCCTTTCAACTGCGTGATTAATATTACATGAAATAACGCTTGGGACCCCGGTGTTCGTTTTCCGTGGAGCTGTAATAAGGCCTTTCCCACCATGTCGCTCAAATCCCATCTGTGTCCCGTATTAATTACATTTCGTTGATTGAAAAGTAGATCGGCTGCAGTGTGGATATTTATAATATCTTTCCCTTTTTCAGGTTACTTGTCAGTGCCTCCCAAGATGGCAAACTCATCATATGGGATGGTTATACGACCAACAAGGTAATGAGATACTAGAAAAATGATAACATGGTTTTATTCAAATTAAAAATGTTAGTTATCATCACCGACCTAAATACATTTATTTATACAGACAAAGATCATGGTTTGAATCAGGTTCAAACATGCTCTGTAAGGGAATAGTTCAAATGTACTGAAAATGTGCTTCCCTCAACACATCCAAGATGTAGATGAGTTTGTTTCTTCATCAGATTTGTAGAAATGTAGCACTGCATCAGTGTCTCATCAATGGATGCTCTGCAGTGAATGGGTGCCGTCAGAATGAGAGTCCAAACAGCTGATAAAAACCAGATGTTAACTGATGGACGGGAGTGCTGTGGATTATTGTGATGTTTTTATCAGCTGTTTGGACTCTCATTCTGACGGCACCCATTCACTGCAGAGCATCCATTGCTGAGACACTGATGCAATGATACATTTCTACAAATCTGATGAAGAAACAAACTCATCCTAATCTTGGATTGCCTAAGAGTGAGCACATTTTTTTAGCAAGTTACCATTTTTGGATGAACTGTTTTTTTTTTTAAGGTAAAAAGTTACCACTTTTACAGTTGTTTTCTTTTAATCTTCTGCTTTAGCTCGTCATATTGCTGAAGTAAGCTGTATGTTTTTAACTCTGTCCGGCAGATGCACGCTATTCCCCTGCGCTCCTCTTGGGTCATGACCTGTGCCTACGCCCCGTCGGGGAACTACGTGGCCTGCGGAGGCCTGGACAACATCTGCTCCACCTACAGCCTTAAAACCCGCGAGGGCAACGTCAGGGTCAACCGAGAGCTGGCTGGACACACAGGTAGAGTCACCTTTATTTATCTCTTCAGTAATATTACCTAGTAATTCCTCTAAAACAGGGATTAATCAGCAGAACCCCTCTGACCTGAAATTTATGCAGGTAAACAAATAAAACATTTAAAGTGTAATATTATTGATGTTAAAATATAGACTACTAGTTATTTATTTATTTATTTATTTAGTTACTGAAAATTCAGCTTTATGGCAGGGATAAAGTACATTATAAAATATATTTAAATAGAAAATGGTTATTTTATGTTTCACAATATTACTAATTTTACTATATTTATTGATCAAATAAATGCAGCCTTGATAATAAAATAAAAATAAAATTCTAATTATTCCAAGCGTTTGACCAGAAACCGTTTTAATACAATTCTGTATTTTATATAATATGTAAACATAATTATGTATCTAAATTTGACATTATGATTTAATGGAGTATTAATTAACTAAATATTATTACCTTAGCTATCTCACGAACCTCAGTTTGGGAAACCCTGCTCTAAAACAGTTCTTTCTGTGTGGCATTTCATACAGTATATATAATTAATCAATGAAAGAGATAAATAATGGATTTTTATTAATGATTCTGTAGGCTATCTGTCTTGCTGTCGTTTTCTTGATGACAATCAGATCATCACCAGCTCCGGTGACACCACATGGTGAGTTAATGTCACATACAATAATAATAATAATAATAATAATAATAATTCAGCTGATTATTGTGTAGCATTAGTATGTCAAGGGATAAATGGGGTATACAGTGTTAACTTTATTTGGCATGTACATATTTTAGTTAAATTTTCCTGTTTGAAATTGATTATTTTTATCAAACAATTGATTTTTATTAAACAATATAGCGACTTGCATTTAAGGTGTATATTCTAGGATTCGAACCCATGACCTCTACATTGCTAATATTTATTTGAAATATTTATTGGAATGTTAAATGCATAATCGGTGTTTTGAATGCTTTGAATTATAAGCATCTGGTTTTGATTGAAACGAAACGGACTCTTTGTTTAACTTTGCTCCTGCAGTGCATTGTGGGACATTGAGACGGGCCAGCAGACCACCAGTTTCACGGGACACTCGGGTGATGTCATGAGTCTGTCGGTCAGTCCCGACTTAAAGACGTTCGTGTCAGGAGCCTGCGACGCTTCTGCTAAACTGTGGGACATCAGAGACGGGATGTGCAGGCAGTCCTTCACCGGCCACGTCTCGGATATAAATGCCGTCTGCGTAAGTATTTCAATCGACTTTTAGAATCACACTTGTTTAAATCGGGTGGTGTTTGTGTTCTCGAAGCTCCTCTACATGGAGCGTTGTATTGAGTTCGGTTGTTTGCTCTCGCAGTTCTTTCCGAATGGAAATGCCTTCACGACGGGTTCAGACGACGCCACCTGCAGGCTGTTTGACCTGCGCGCGGATCAGGAGCTCATGATGTATTCTCACGACAACATCATCTGCGGCATCACCTCCGTGGCCTTCTCCAAGAGTGGACGCCTCCTGCTGGCCGGATACGACGACTTCAACTGCAATGTTTGGGACACTTTAAAAGGCGAACGTGCAGGTAAGAGCAAAACACTTTTTCACTACCCTTGATAATGTAAGTGTGAAAATGCTGTACATGTGTTTTATACATGTTTAATAAGGGGAGGGTTTCTGCATATTTTATTTATAATTTATTTTTATTATTAACTTATTTTGTTGTTTATTTAATTTTTTATTATTATTTATTAGTTAAATATTTTATTTATAATTTGATTTATCTTATTTTTTATGATTTTATTTTTACTTTTTACTTTTATTTGTATTATTGTGTATTATTATTAATTTGTTTTTGTTTGTTTATATTTTTATTTTTGATATTTTGTTTTATTTATTTCTTATTTTTATTTTAGTTTATTTATTTTATTAATTTTAAGGATGGACTATATTATCGGAACATTATCGGAATCGGCCGATAATGGCTTAAAATGTAAACATCAGCATCGGCTCTTTTTATTTATAAATTTGTGTAAAAAAAATGAAAGTAAAATGCATAAATAACATTAAGATACTTGTGTTTCTGAATAAATAAAGCATTACCGATGTCATAAAATCTTGAGTGTTTTGATTTAAAGGTAAGAAGCTATAGCTTACGTTAAAAATCACAGACATAATACTTGTAAATTAAATTGAATATATACAGATTTATTCGTGGTTTTTTTTTTTTTTCAAATGGATAATGAAAACTTAAATACAAGGAGCTCTAAAAGATTTTTTTTGAATGTTTACAGCTCTTTTGCTTTTAGATCATCTGGTAATGTTAAATCCACAAATAAAATGTTAAAGCTTCAACTGCATCTGTCTGAAAAAAAAAAAAAAAGAAAAAAACCGGGAGATCGATTTTTAGTTATTTTCAAAACTTTCAATGTACTTCTTTAAAAAAGAACTTTAATAATGTTTATTAATTCTAACAAGTAGGTTTTTGCTCAAAAATAACAAAAGTTAAAAATAATTTGTGTATATAATTGAATATATCGATATCGGCACAGACTAAAATGATTTGAAAAATATTGGCATATCGGCAAAAATCTAATATCATGCATCCCTTATTTATTTATTTTTATGTTTGATTATTTTTAATATAATTTTTTATTTATTTTTTTGTATTTGCTTGCATATTTATTTATTTATTTATTTATTTATTTTTTTTAATTGTTAATTCTTTTTTTTTTTTTTTTTTTTTTTTTTTTTTGCATTATGATAACCTGTATGGCTCTCTCTCTCTCTCTCCAGGTGTCCTGGCCGGTCATGACAACAGAGTGAGCTGTTTAGGAGTACCTGATGACGGGATGGCCGTGGCCACGGGATCATGGGACAGTTTCCTTCGGATCTGGAACTGAGAGCGGTATTAAAATCTCCGGCTCTGTTTCCTCCGGTCCCATTTCTCCGTCTTTCCACAGCAGTTCCTCCGTATTCCAGTTATTACACATGATTTTCAGTAAGTAGATGAATCCCGTGGAGAAGCCAATCATCACCGCCGGCCACAGGAATTATAAGAAGAGATTATTAAAGTGTCATTGTGTAATATGTAAATATTCATGTATATGAATATAGATATGGTATATATGTACAGCATTATGTGTATGTATATACCATATAGTATATACATACATAGTGTTCATGTATATATTTTTCTAGTTGATCATTGGCCCATGACATTTTTATTAATCTTTCACTCTTTTTTTTTTTTTTTTTTTTTTTTGTACATAGAAAACAACGCTAAACTAGATAGAACATTGCATGTATTACAAAAACTTTGTGAATTTTCTGAAGTTTTTGAAAATTGGAAAACAAGCGTAAAACTTTTTTTTTTTTTTTTTTTTTTTTTTTTTTTTTTTTTTTTTTTTTTTTATGCAGATGAAAACCTCAACTTTTTTTTTTTATATATACACGCCACTAAATCAGTAATCAGTTATTGGTGCTTGAGTTTGAAAAGAAGGCACTGAATTTTCAAATGTTTAACTCGAAGCATTTTGACGCCTCGTTTTTAGGAGTATTGCTTTTGATTGATAACAGAATTCATAATTGATCTGCCCTTGAACTTCACCCTTGAATACTAGCGATCACAATATAACTAATCCTAGTGTATAAATTCCTATTCTTGGTGCTTACAAAGAAATCTGTGCTTCGAATGAATTCATAACACTTGCTTTTTCTATTTTTAAATCCGAAATGTCCACAAATTTAAACGTTGCAGTGTTACAAAGATAGAACGTCTCGAAAAAGTATCAATATTTTTATTAGTGTTAATTCACAAGTGTTTTTTTTTTTTTTTTGGTGACCTCTTAGTTTCAGCATGTACATGTGTTCACACAGGTGGGGATGAAGAACACTACCTGGTCAGGATAGTTAAACTGCTGACAAGTCACTATATTAGGCTTATTTTTTTCTATTGATCAAAAAACGTAGACCAGAGCGATGAAGCCGTTTACTCACTTTCGCCATCGGTTCTGACAGTATGTCTGTGTTCGTGCGGTTGCCAGATTGATGCTGGTTTGAGATGCGTGTCAGTTACCAGCTTAACGAGCCTCATTAAAACGGTGATATTTGTGCCATTGTTAACGCTTTTAACACGTCATGTAACTGTGAAAAGCATTTAAAATATTTCTTTTACTTGACCTTTTTATATTAAAGGGAATCGGAAAGCAGCTTGAAATTATTATGAGGTATTAAAACTGTAAGAAGTCCTTTTTGAGTTTGTTTTTTTTTGTTAGAATATATTTTTACAGTTTTAATTGCTCCGTAAAGGAATCGATTTTTGTTTGTTTTTTGCTGTTTTATGATGATTAACTGTGAAAAGGGATGTCTTTGGTAATAATGTCTCATTTAGAAGTCACTTTGAATTCAGTTCAAAGAGGAATTATGCTGGTATTATAAGTATTGGTTAGATTTAAGTCAGATTTCTGTTGTTGGTACTGTAGACGTTGCAGGATTGCCAATCAGTGATTCTTTTTGTGGTTGTTTTATTATAATCATGTTGAGGATTTGAGTGGTTGGTTCTGGATCAGCTTAAATACAGCTGCCATAAGAGCGGCTGAAATGCTGATGTAGTCTTTCAGAGCTTTCATGAAAACCACGGATGACTTTTCCAAATGCGTTTAGGTGTTTTTTGTTACCAGTTATTTCCAATTCCAAACCACTCAAACTTGGCAACAAAAGAGCATTTTTAGTATTACAGTATGTTAGAACCCCAATGTTTTAAGTATTCATAAGATACTTTTGGCTCGATCTGTAAGCTTCATAATCTTTTTTTTTTCTTCCTCCTCCTCCTTCTTTCTCTTTCTTTTGAGCCAATACAACCAGGAGTGTGGTGCCTTGTGTCCTTTCACAGTGCCATATTTTCAAATAATCATTTTTAATAACATCTTGTTTCTCAACTTTTTCGTATTTGTAAAGTAACCTGGTGATAATGCTGCCATACACTGATATTGTAACCAATAAAAATACTTTTAACCACATCTCAATTGTGTCATTAATTCATTTGAATATGGATGTTAGGGCTGTGTATCTTGGTAAAGTTATTACATGTCATTCTCAACTGAAAACAAAAGGCTGATCAAAATATTTAATAAGTTGTAAATGGTTTTCATAGGCGTTTTCACTTTAAAGTAAATGATCTTTTGAGGAAACCAGAAGCGAAAATCGTCAACAGCGTCATTATATTCGAAGATCGTTCGTTCTGTTTTTCTTTAATCTTATTTTGTAAAGAACCTGCAGCTTAATATTATGTTGCCATTATTATGTTAATTTTAATGTCTATTTCAAAAATCACTCATAATATAAAGCAAAGTGTCTGAATTAAAATTATAGTTGAAAATAAAACCAAAGATGACTTGTTTTGACAGCCGCCTTTAACGAAAAGTCTTTAAACTTCTGAAAGTGACACATTTGGATTCAGAAGATGAGCATGTTTTTTTTGCAACACTGTCAATAACTCAGTGTTCATTCTGTAAAAGTTCTTTACTGGGATTAATAGTGTAATATCCAAACGTAAGAAAAGTTTCTTTAACACAGTAATACAACAATTTAGTAATGTTTTATTATAGATTTGTTTTTTTATAACACAGGAGAAACTTGTTTTCAGGATATTACATTCACATACGTTTGGAAATAACAGCAAGTTCATAAAGAATTTTAACACTGGGTTATACTGATTCAAACCGCTGATTCGAGGAACAGATAGAAAATAGGCTTTGTGATCAAAAGGCAAATCTACAAAATCTGAATTCCCCGTCTGATGACTCGAACTGTTTCTGAATAAAAAGGCTCTGTGGAAAAGGCTGGGTGTAAGTGTGAAATAAAGTTGGACTCCTTCATTAGAATGAACCTGAACAGCATTTTTAAATTCTAGTTTTCTGCCCTCATGTTTTGCTTAACAGGGCGGTTTCACAGTTCACAAGATAGTGTTTTTAAGTTCAGTTCCAGTGAAACTGAATCTCTGTACAGGAAAAACCTCAACCAAAACAGCACCGAAACCCGCTTTAATTCAAGAATACAAAGTTGACTACAAGAAACATTTATTGCTCTTGCATTCCTTGCAACATCTGGTGAGTAGAGAGTTCCCTAAACAGCAGGGCGTACAGTATTCACCAGTTACATCACTCTCTGGAAGGAGCCGGCGTCCGTGTGAACAGAATCAGGGTTGAGGACGGAGATACTGGGAGCTGAAATCCTCTAACTGCTTCTCTAGAGCCGTGGCTTTATGTCTAGGAAAGGAAATGTGTCCATTATTACAAACGCCTCAAAATGATCGATAGAAGGTGCATCCCAAAGTTTGACAGAAATACAGAACTCTCAAGATGCATTTGTTAACTGGACATGGAGTCTAAATACTTTATTACCATTAAAGATGGCTCAAACACCAGTGTTGGGAAGGTTCCTTTGGAAATGTAATCGATTTCAATTACTTTATTAATATAACTGATTACTATCAGACTTTCAGAATCCTTCTTCACTTGAATTATGATTATGATAATTTAATTTTAAAGCACAGCCACCACAGAATCAGACTTTTGCAGCTATGTTTACTTCAAGATCATTCTGTGGTTAAATAATCAGGTTTAAAATCATAAGATGTAGTTTAATAGCTACGATACTGTTTTTGAAATCAAAGCATTTGCATAGCTTTGACAGAAAACACTGGCATCTAACAATGCTTTGGGGAAAAAAACAGTTTATCTTATCTTTCTGCAAAAATAAAGCATATACAGTACAGGTCAAAAGTTTGGAAACATTACTATTTTTAATGTTTTTGAAAGAAGTCTCTTCTGCTCATCAAGCCTGCATTTATTTGATCAAAAATACAGAAAAAACAGTAATATTGTGAAATATTATTACAACTTAAAATAATAGTTTTTCTATTTGAATATACTTTAAAAAAATAATTTATTCCTGTGATGCAAAGCTGAATTTTCAGCATCATTACTCCAGCCTTCAGTGTCACATGTAACATCCAGTCTGTCACATGATCATTTAGAAATCATTCTAATATTCTGATTTATTATGAGTGTTGGAAACAGTTCTGCTGTCTAATATATTTGATGAATAAAAGGTTAAAAAGAACTGCATTTATTCCAAATAAAAAAATCTAATAATATATTTTCTTTACTATCACTTTTTATCAATTTAACACACAACACTTGCTGAATAAAAGTATTGATTTTATTTAAAAAAAAGAAAGAAAAAAAATTACTGACCCCAAATTACTGACCAGTAGTGTATATTGTTATTACAAAATATTTATATTTTAAAAACATATCTTCTGTTTTTTTTTTTTTTTTTTTTTTTTTTTTTACTTTTTATTCATCAAAGTATCCTAAAAAAGTATCACATGTTCTGAAAAAATATTTAAGCAGCAGAACTGTTTCCAACTTTGATAATGAATCATCATATTAGAATGATTTCTAAAGGATCATGTGATAATGATCCTAAAAATTCAGATTTGCATCACAGAAATAAATGATAATTTAAAGTATAATAAATTCAAAAAACAATTATTTTAAATTGTAATAATATTTCACAATATTACATTTTTTTTCTGTATTTTTGATCAAATAAATGCAGGCTTGGTAAGCAGAAGAAACTTCTTTCAAAAACATTAAAAATAGTAATGTTTCCAAACTTTTGACCTGTACTGTACATAAAACCTGAATGGGAAATAAAACCGTTATCAAATGAGCACGTGTCCTAAACTCCTGAAACATTGCCGTCTCATATTTTAGAGCAATCGCTGCAATTTATGAAAGAAATAAATCAAATCTGTACATGTGTGAAAGTATTCAGATGTAACCCCTTTTGTATTCTTTACAAATTAAATTTTTTTCTCAGTAACTATAACTAAATGACGTAATTCCGTTACATGTAACTAGTTACTCCCCAACACTGTCAAACACTGACCTGAGCGCTTTAGAGCGCTTCTGTACAGTTTCCAGCTTCTGGATCTTGTGCGTGAGGCGCTGGATGTCGTTCTCCAGGTCCTTCTGGGTGATGTCGACTTGCTGGCAGAGTCGAGCGAACGTGCTGGCGATTTCTCTGCATCAGACACACATTATTTTCTACTTGCACCTGAGCTGCAGTGAACGTAATCAATAGCAGTGTATTCATCTCAGAACGACTGTATAGTCCACGTGGAGCATAAACATATTCATGTTGGTGTTTCTGCATCCAAATATGGACTACAACTTCATCACGGACCAAACTCTGATGTAAACACTTACTGCTGCACTTGCTGGCTGCAGTTTGAGCTGGTGAAACTGATGATCATTTGAAGTTTCTCTGTGGCGTAATCCACGAACTGTTTCTTCAGGGCTCTTTCCTTGGCCTTGGTGGTCCAGGTGAGTTTTTCATACAGGTAGAGCACGCCGTACAGACTCATAGAGAGCGCGATCAGACGCCAGCCAACGGTTCGCCACACCTAACAGAAGGTATAGAGATGAACTTCAATAACAATGCATTGATTTCCAACCCATGAGTCGCATTTACCGTCATTCGGGGAGTTCTGTCGGTGGACTGGAATTGGGAATTTGCAAATTGGTATCAAAAATTCACAGCTGGGTCATTCTGTGTCAAATCAACCAAATTTTAGAAACCTACGTCTGAAGAAAGACATAAACAGCCAAAATATTCAATGCCATGGATGAATATTTACTGAGTAATCCACTATTTTGTAGAGGAGGTCAAAATGAGATTTGGAGCCAAATTACAGCAGGTGGAAAATAACTTTAGAAAGATTGCAGCATCATTATTTTGTTTTTACACAGAGATTGGTAGCTCTATTCATAAAATCGGTTGGCTTTAGCAATCTTTGTTGCATTATATGCCGATGGGGACCATTCAAAACTGGGAAAAAGCACTTTTTGTTTTCTTTTCTCCAAAGTTTGCATGGCTGTAACTTATCCTTTTTTGATTTTGGTTCAACAAATTTAAATTTTTAAGACTCTATAGTGGTCAACATTTGAAGTGGATCAAAAAAAGTTCATGGAAGTTGTCCCAAGACGAGAACGCTTTTAGGATTTAGGACAACTTTGATGAAAGGTTTTGATGCACTTCAAATGTTGGCTAGTGTATCTGGTTTAATTGAATTACAGGCATGCAAATTTTGGCGGGAAAATGTGAGAAGTACTTTTTCCCATTTTTGAACTGTCACAATTGAAATGTAATGCAACAAAGATTGCTACACTCAATATATTTTACTAATACAACTACTCATCTCTGTGTAAAAACAAAACCGTAGATAACTCAAGTAAATATTCATCAATGACAATTAATATTTTGGCTTTGTTCCTCATTTATGTATTTCTTTCACCCATCTGCTTGGTTTAAAGCGACTTCATATATTGCTACACTATTCACAATAAACAATGGACTATTTTGCCCACAAAATTGCGCTAATGTGACCACACCTTCACACAAGGAATGGTCACTCACATGATTTCATAAGTATTTCTAAATTTAGAAATCAAGCTCATTGCAGCTTATTCTGGCCAGGAACTGCCCAAATTAGACAGGAAGTGGACATCTGACTGTCACCTTTAATAATATATAATATAAAGTTTATTCTAAAGCATTAACGAGCAATAATTCTCACCACTCCTCCAACGATGATCACGCTCATAGACGTGCGGGAAGTGACCGAGGCCAGGTTGCTCACCATGGACATCATGAGTTCTTCCTGCATCAGTGATTGCTGATTCTGACCTTGAGCTCTGGGCACCTGAGACTGAACCACCGCCGGGGCTGATGGGGTGGTTGGCGCCGTCAGCTGAGTAAAATACAATAAACAATATAAACCATTAAAAAATTCCATTCAGACTAGGAATGCACGATATTATCGGACCGATATCGGAATCAGAAAGTGAGTGTGAGTTAATCCGCTTTATCAGCATCAGCCAGATATGAAAAATTATGCCGATATGCCCTGCCGGTAAGAGGATTAACTCACATGTGCTCAGGGTGTGCAAGTGATTAAATCACGTCAGTGGTGTTGTCATTCTTGAAGTGAACTTTTGCCGATAATGGCTTAAAATGTAAATATCGGCATCAGCCCGATATGAAAAATTATGCCGATATGCCTTGTTATAAGAGGATTAAGTCACATGTGCTCAGGGTGTGCAAGTGATTAAATCACGTCAGCAGTGTGGTCATTCTTGAAGCAACCTTTTGCATGAATGATGATTAGATTCACTATTTTGGATAAATGCATTTAATTTGAGAATGCTTGTACAGAACGACGCCTCCGGAGTGCGAGAGTCAACAGTCACCCGGGTCCTAATGCCCCTCTGGTAAGGGGGAGCTTTTGGCCTACTTAAAATACACAAATAATATATAGATTGTGTCTCTGATTAAATAAAGCAGTAACTGATGTCATGAAATCAAGAGTGTGTTTTGATTTAAAGGTCAGAAGCTATAGCTTACATGAATTAAAAAAAAAAAAAAAATCACAGATATGACACTTTTAAATTAAATAATTTTATATATACAGATTTATCCATCAATGTGTGATATGTTTGTTTTTTTAAAAGAAATATGAGCTCCAAAAGATTTTCAGAATTTTTACAACTCTTTTGACCTACAAATGTTAAATCTTAAAATAATATTTTAAGGTTACCACAGCATCTTTCTGAAAAAATAAAATAAAATAAATGCAGTAATATATATATATAGCTGCATTTTTTTTCAGAAAGATGCTATTGTAACCTTAAAATATTATTTTAAGATTTAATATATATTAATATATAGAATATATAGAATTAATATATATTTACTATATATAGTTGATTTATAATTATTTTCAAAGCTTTCAATGTACTGTCATTATAAATAAAAAAAACAATTACATTTTTGTTAAAAACTAACCAAAACTAAAAATAATTTGTTTATAATTTCCTCACAGGAGAGACTTGGAAACAAAAGGAAATATATCGGTATACGCAAAAAATTTGTTGAAAAATATCGGCATATCGGATATCGGCAAAAATCCAATATCATGCATTCCTAATTCAGACCAAAACATGGAGGCTGAAGGTCGAGTCCACACAAGCATCTCCAGGTATCTCAGTGGAAACGCAGATTTCTGATTTATGTACCGGTAGGGTCTGATCCACCAGCATCAAGGCACGCTTGGCGTTGACAGGACCTAGGAAACGTTGGACCAGCGATGTCCAGCCTAAAGAGAACCGGAACTCGATGTTCTCCTGGAAGTCTGAGCAAAGCGTGGCACAGTTGAGGTCGTAGCTGAGCTCAAACTTCCTGCTGGGAATGAGCATGTGCAGCTGGCTCTGTACAGCAGAGGGCAGCAGAGGCTTCAGACACTCTGGAAGCACAACAGGCAGGTAGATTAATAAACACACATTTATCACTGCTTAAACTGTCCATACAGCGTTTGGTTTTATGGTTTAGCGTCGCTACAGCAGATTGACACCAACAGCAATCAAGTACATACTAACCTTTGTACAGAATTACATTATCAACACTTCACCCATTATCAGAGATGGTCTATTAATAGGAATGTTATTGTTTATTAGCGTCACGTGACATTTTTCAAGTATGGTGACCCATACTCGAAATGGTGCTCTGCATTTAACCCATCCAAGTGTACACACACAGCAGTGAGAAGTGAACACACGAACCGTGAACACACACCCGGAGCCGTGGGCAGCTATATATCCAGCGCCCGGGGACGCAACTGGGGGTTCAGTGCCTTGCTCAAGGGCACTTCAGCCATGGGTACTGAGGGTGGAAGAGAGCGCTGTTCATGAAGTCACCACCACACCCTCCCTCCCACCTACAACTCCTCCTGCCAGCACCGAGACTCGAACCTGCGACCTTCTGGTTACAAGTCCAAATCTCTCACCGTTAGGCCACAGCTGCATTATGTGCGACCTTCTGGTTACAAGTCCAAATCTCTCACCGTTAGGCCACATTTTTTTTTTTTTTTTTTGTTTTTTTTTTTTTTTTGTTTTGGTTTTTTTTTTGCTTCACCCATTATCAGAGATGGTCTATTAATAGGACTGTCACCCACTGGTGTTTAAATATCAAACACAGGTCACTGAACCGAGGCGTTTACTGCATCAGAACAGCGGAAGGCCAGATTCTTGCCCATGCCCTTCTCGATGTGGCTCAGAAGATCCTGCAGAAGACGAACAGATCAGATCAGGCACTGAATCAGAAGATCATTTCTAAAGCTACAAAAATAAACTAAAATAATAAATAATATGAAAAAAAAAAACATTTTATACATATATAAAAGACCAGGTACTGAATGAGATTTCTGAAGCAAAAAATAAATACATTATTTAAAAAATAAATAAATAAATATTTATATATATATATATATATATATATATATATATATATATATATATATATATATATATATATATATATTATATAAAATGTAAAAAAATATTAATAATAATAATAATTATAAAGTATAATTTTTATTATAATTTTATTTTATAAAAATTATATCAAATCTAATATATACATATTAGACAATACTGTATATATATATATATATATATATATATATATATATATATATATATATATATATATATATATATATGCACACATAGAAGTTTGGGTGCTTAAAAAAAAAAAATATATATATATATATATATATATATATATATTTTAATTCAATTATTCGCATCCAAATTATCATATTATGTCTATATAAATACACACATACACAGGTTTATATATTAAATATAATTATCTGTAATATAAATTATATAAATATATACATGCAAATATTTTCAAAATATCTACTGTATGTATGTGTATATATATATATATATAGACATTATAAATATACACAGTTCACACAAACATGTAAACAAAAACTTATTTTGGATGCGATTAATCGTTTAACAGCACTAATTTTAATAATATAAATTTTTGTTATATTTCTTTTTTTTTTTACATTTGATGTCTAATATGCAGCTATGTAAAGGATTCTTGGACCAAAAACATTTCACTGTGAGTGTGATACAAATACAAAAATGTAGTTAGTAATAGTCAGCTGTGTTTATTGGTCTATTCTGACACTCACAGATTTGTAGATTTTGAGCACGTGTGGCGACGGGTGAAAATCTGCACGAAACTCGTCTATGAGCACAGACAGACGGCAGATCTCTTCTGCCATGGCATCCGACACCTGAAACACACAAACTACATCAGCAATCCTTCACTGCTCAGGACTCACTTTTTATTTTTTTTTTAGACTAAATATACTTTTTTAAAGTTTGCATACGTGTCCCTGCAGCACAGAAGCAGTCATCAGTAGCACAGGTATATTTGTAGCAATAGACAACAATACATTGTATGGGTCACAATTATACATTTCTCTTTTATGCCAAAAATCATTAGGATATTAAGATCATGTTTCATGAAGATATTTAGTAAATTTCCTACTGTAAATATATCAAAACTTAATTTTTGATTAGTAATATGCATTGCTAAGAACTTCATTTGAACAACTTTAAAGATGATTTTCTCAATATTTAGATTTTTTTTGCTCCCTCAGATTCCAGATTTTCAAATAGTTGTATCTCAGACAATTATTTTTGTTCTAACAAACCATACATCAATGGAGAGATTATTTATTCAGCTGATGATGATGCATAAATCTCAATTTCAAAAAAATGACCCTTATGACTGGTTTTGTGCTCCAGGGTCACATATGTTTTTTTTTTTTGAGTATCATATTTGGTCCATCATGCTTTTATGGCTCATATATTCTCATATAGTGATAATATGGAGGAAAAACATCTTGATTTTATTTAAAGACTCAAACTTTTTTTTTGCAGATGCTGATATTTCTATGATTAAATTCTGATGCTTGTAATGTAAATCAGTGAGATCTTTCTAACAGTAGAGCAGATACTGATATTAAATGATCTGAATATCAGCAGTCACTCTATATCTCCAGTAATGTGTCTCAGTGAGATGAGATGTGAATGATCCAAACATATAATGCAGTGATTGAGAGATGAAGAAATAAAGTCTCCTCAGAAGATGTGAGATGTTCTGGAGGCTTGTGAAGATCATTCCTCCGCTGAGGAACAGTGAAAGTAAAGCTTCTGGAAACAAACGCTCCTCAAAAGCTCCTGATGATCAGATTTGAGACTCTAAAACATGATTGATGGAGAATCAAGTAAAGCTGAGCTGCTTCAGTCCAGTAAGAGTTCATCTGGAGATATTACTGCAGTTATTCTGACCTTTACTTGATCAAAATCACTCAAGGTTTCATCGCCCGTCTCAACAGTGGATCTCAGTGTTACCTTGTGTTTCACTTCCTCTGTGATGGCCTCGATCTTCTTCTTGATGTCCTGGACGAGCAGGTTGAGCTGATTGCGAATGAAATCCAGTCGATCAATCAGATAGTCTCTCTCCTCCAGAGAAACCACCCTGAGATAAGACATAAACACGTTATCACATGAATGATGATCACACGGGAAGCCAATGTTCGTTAAGACTTTCTGGATTCATCTCAAAGACGAATCACTTGAAAATAATCAGCTCTTCTGGTATAGATTACTGGATCTTCTGCTACAATATCCCCGAAGTAAAGAGAAACAGACGCACCTCTTGTCCGCGGCGGCGATGTTGATTTGATCCATGATGTCTTTGACTGTTTCTGTGATCTGCTTTGCTCTGATTGTGTGCTGCTCAAACTTTGTTTTCACTGCTGAATGCGAGATACACTCCTGCGAGGTCACGCACACACACACACACACACACACACACACGCACGCTACTGTGACAGGAGCCTTCATGGCCGACTTTAAAGGGTTAAAGATTCAAACCTGCTGCAGGCGTGAAACTAAAACAACAAATTAAGAGCAAAAACTGCAGCGAGTCTGAAGCCTAGACGTCAGCGGCTCTCCAGTTCATCTCACAGCAGCATGAACATAAACGCAAATCATATCAATAAAACACTGCAATGAACACAAAAGCCAAACATAAAAACAATACGGTGTCAAAAAGTCTCAAAGCACCACCTTTTATCAAATTTAATACAAATTTTCTTAAATGTCTTTACTGGGTTTAAATGAAATATTTAGTTGTCAAATAAAGCTGCACAATTAATAAAAGTTCAACGGATTAAGTTTGAAAATAAATAAAGAGTTAAATGTTATATTATATTATATTATATTATATTATATTATATTATATTATATTATATTATATTATATTATATTATATTATATTTCTCATTTATATGCTGTTTACCATTTTTAATGTTTTTATTTTTATATTTTTATATTTTTATTGCGCAATAATATGTATTATTATTATTATTATTATTATTATTATCATTAATTTATAATCATGTTGATATAATCACAAAATTACAATCTGGCCTAATTGTGCAGCCCTAGTCCAATAGCAATATTTCTTATTTTGTTTTTATTTAGTAATTTTTATATTTTTCTTTATTAATAATAATAATAACAATATCATTATTATTACATAATCACAATATTATCAATATAACAGTTCAATGGATTAAGTTTGAAAATAAAGCCATAATTATTATTGTAATTTTACAGTTAAATATTATATTATATTACATTATATTTCTCACTTATATGCTAAGGTTCCTTTTTTTTACCATTTTTAATGTTTTTTTTAGTATTTTTTATATTTTTATCGGGTAATAATATGTTTTATTATTATTATTATTATTATTATTAATTTATAATCATGCTGATATAATCACAAAATTAAAATTTGGCCTAATTGTGCAGCCCTAGTCCAATAGCAATATTTCTTATTTTTTTTATTTAATACTTTTAATGTTTTATTTAGTAATAATAATTATCATTATTTTATATGATCACAATATTATCACAAAATTTTGGCCAAATTGTGCAGCACTACAAACAAGCACAGCAAACCTGGATTTAATTCTTCTTTAAATCACATTCACATCACTGGAGATATTTTTTTTTTTGTTTTTTATAAAATTAATTTTTTATTGTATGTTTAATTAATTGGGTGATTTGGTTTATCTTCTGCAAGTCGCTTTGTATTACAACATCTGCTAAATGCATAAATATAAATCCTAAATTTCAATATAGTCTCAGATTTTTGGACTTCCCTGTGTATTTGTGGGATTCTTCTTCTAAAAAAACATAATATTAACAAAAGTGCATTTGTATGAACACAGCAGAATCAGTCCATTCATGCTAAACGAACAGAAAGAAGAGGGTGAAACAGAAACAAACCGAACTAAAGAAAGGAATGTCCTCGCCTCAGTAAATCTAGACTTCAGCAATGACGACACAGCTTGAGGAAACCAGACGCTCACGCCGGCCGCTGCTTCAGTGGAGACACACTGATGGGTTAAACTAACTAAACCCAGAACGCTGCTCACATACTGGACATAATCATAATCATAATCATAAGAGGAGGAGACCAAAACCTGTCTACAGTCAGATGAAGCCGCTTTGATGAAAGCATCTGCTAAATGAGGAATTTATATATATACACATACAGTACAGACCAAAAGTTTGGAAACATTACTATTTTTAATGTTTTTGAAAGAAGTCTTTTCTGCTCATCAAGCCTGCATTTATTTGATCAAAAATACAGAAAAAACAGTAATATTGTGAAATATTATTACAACTTAAAATAATAGTTTTCTATTTGAATATACTTTAAAAAAAATAATGTATTCTTGTGATGCAAAGCTGAATTTTCAGCATCATTACTCCAGGCTTCAGTGTCACATGTAACATCCAGTCTATCACATGATCATTTAGAAAATCATTCTAATATTCTGATTTATTATGAGTGTTGGAAACAGTTCTGCTGTCTAACATATTTGATCAATAAAAGGTTAAAAAGAACTGCATTTATTAAAAAATAAAAAAAAAAATTCTAATAATATATATTCTAATAATATATTTTTCTTTACTATCACTTTTTTATCAATTTAAACACATCCTTGCTGAATAAAAGTATTGATTTTATTTTAAATAAAAGAAAGGAAAGAAAAATTACTGACCCCAACTTACTGAGTAGTGTATATTGTTATTACAAAATATTTATATCTTAAAAACATAGCTTTTTTTTTTCTTTTTTTTTTTTTTTTTTTTTTTTACTTTTTATTCATCAAAGTATCCTAAAAAAGTATCACATGTTCTGAAAAATATTAAGCAGCAGAACTGTTTTTCAACTTTGATAATGAATCATCATATTAGAATGATTTCTAAAGGATCATGTGATAATGATCCTAAAAATTCAGCTTTGTATCACAGAAATAAATGATAATTTTAAAGTATAATAAATTTAAAAACAATTATTTTAAATTGTAATAATATTTCACAATATTACATTTTTTTCTGTATTTTTGATCAAATAAATGCAGGCTTGATGAGCAGAAGAAACTTCTTTCAAAAACATTAAAAATAGTAATGTTTCCAAACTTTTGGTCTGTACTGTATATAAGGCACAAAACCCCAAAATCGACAGAAAAAAGTCCATTTTTGGAGCATTAGGATGTTTTGAACATCTCACAATCTCAATAGTTCTATTAATACGCTTAATGATCTTTATGTAAAATATAATGCTGATTGTAAGGTGAAATATGACCTGTATGTGTCGTATTTATTATCCTGCAGAACAACATTAGTGTGTCGATGAAATAAGGAGTGCTGCTTAACGAGTTTCCAGTGGTTCAAGCTTCATAAAGGCTTATAATGATGCAGGGAATGTACATCTGAACACAGTCGTATCGGCTCTTTATCTGAACCGAGATGATCTGAGCTCATAAACACAGCCGTTTCACCCACTGCTTACTGTAAACGTGAGTTAATCATCCAAATCTCTTCACATGTTCTAATGAAACTAACTCTAAGTTTTCTTGTTTTTGCACACTTGCCTCGAACGATCTCTCAAAGTTTTGGAACTCCTTCAGTCGCTCCTGAAACCCTTCAGCTAAAGCTCCTCCTGTAAACACACACACACACACATCTTTATTATGCCCTGATTATATTATGTTTACTGCATGTTAGTTGTGCAACACACCAATAACTTGTACTGTACTGTTTGATAATGTTTGCAGTGGGGATTTCTCTATTATTCCCCAAAAATGAAAAAAATACATAAATACATATATAAAATAAATAAAATGACCAAAAATATATTGCTAAAATCAATTTTAAAATATGTACATATTTAAATAAATAAATAAATATATAATTTAAAAATGTAAAAAATTAAAAAAAATAAAATACATTTTAATATTATAATATAACTATATAATAATATATAATATATATAATAATATAATAATATATTTTATAATATATATATGTGACCCTGGAGCACAGAAGCAGTCATAAGTAGCACAGGTATATTTGTAGCAATAGACAACAATACATTGTATGAGTCACAATTATACATTTCTCTTTTATGCCAAAAATCATTAGGATATTAAGTAAAGATCATGTTCCATGAAGGTATTTTGTAAATTTCCTACCGTAAATATATCAAAACTTAAATATTACTTATATGTCAGTGAAATATTTTCAACACAAAATATTTTAATGCTGTGTCTGTGTCTTCTAATTTTAATATTTTCATTTACTGTAAATCGCACTTCCTCAGACTTAACCCTAAATGTATTTTAAGACTTGAAATGTTATTTCCTTGCCCATTAATAGTACATTTCGTAACATATTTTGCCATTTTACGGTTTAAACTAAACCTGTTTTCACTGTTGAAAATGTATTTACTCAAGTCGAGCTGTTTAAATTTATAAACATTTAGCTTTAATTTGAAATGTGTTGCTACAGTTGATCAAACTATAAAATCATGCATGAAACTACTTCAAGTTTTAGTTCAAGTCTAAACCGTCAGACAGCAGCAGGTCAAGCGTGTCGGGACAGACTGTCATCTCAAACGTGATGCATGTGTGCAGTGTCACTAAATAAACCCAATCTCTATAATAATACAAAAATCTGCATGACAGTTACGTTTTTGTAAATACCCAGACCGGACTCCCATCCGTCAGATGTGACGCTGGCTCGTGAACCCGTCAGGATCACGCTCTTACCCGTCTCTGGCATACCCTGCGCCCGCTGCATCCGCGAGTTCAGCACTTCCTTCGCCGATATGAAGAAAATACGATTCGGCGCTTGAGCGCGATCCACCACCTTCAGCTCCTCCACCAGGAAGTCCACGCACCGGTCCGTGTGCTGCTTTCTCACCTGACACCATAAAAACACCACAGAACAAAGACAGATTTACAGATCTGCTCAGTCTGCTTTGGGAAAACATAGTAGTGGTCGACCGATATATCGAATTCTTGATGAACGATGCCAACGTCTCAGACAGCAGGGTGACTGATAAAAGCCTGATGTATACACACTTTTGTGAACTACTTGAAAATTAACACACACACACACACACACACACACAGACACACACACACACGCACACACACACACACACACACACACACACACACACAGACACACAAAGGTAAACACACACACACACACACACACACACACACACACACACACACACACACACACACACACTCACACACACACAGACACACACACACAGGCACAGACACACACACACAGACACAGACACAGACACAGACACACACAGAACGCACACACACACAGACACACAAACACAGACACACACACACACACAGACACACACACACACAGAGACACACACACACAGACCCACACACACACACAAACCCACACACACACACAGACACAGACACACACAGACACACACACTCACAGACACACACACACACACTTAGACACACTCACAGACACACACACTTAGACACAGACACACACACTCACAGACACACACTCACACACACACTCACAGACACACTTAGACACAGACACACACACACACACACACTCACACACACACAGACACACACACACAGACACACACACAGACACAGACAGATACAGATACACACACACACACACACACACACAAACAGACACAGAGACACACACACAGACGCACACACAGACGCACACACACTCACACACACAGACGCACAAACACTCACACACACAGACGCACACACACTCACACACAGACGCACAAACACTCACACACAGACACACACACACAACAAGACACACACACACAATCACACACACAGACACGCACACAGACACACACACAGACACACACACACACTCACACACAGACACACAACAAACAGACACACACACACAGACACACACAGACAGACACACACACACTCACACACAGACACACACACACACAGACACACACACACTCACACACATACACACACACAAACACAAACAGACACACAGACACACACAAACAGACACACACACACACACACACACACACACAGACAGACACACACAGACACACACACACACAGACACACACACACTCACTCACAGACACACACAAACAGACACACACACACAGACACACACACACAGACACACACACACACACACAGACACACACACACACACACACACACACACACAGACACACACACACACACACTCAGACACACACACACAGACACAGACACACACACAAACACAAACACAAACACACACGCGCACACACAAATCCGGTGAGAGAGAACAAAGCCAGTAGTTGTTGAAGCTGTTAAGGCCATTTCATTCACTTAAACACTGGATAAAGTGATTTGATGATGTCTTTTCTGATGAGTCTGCTTTCTCAGCACTGTCAAAATAAAAGTCCCACTTCTGACTCTTTGGCCAAACTGATAATGCTGATAATTAATAAATATTGGCAGATATACTGGCGTTGGTGATATATACTGGCCGAGCACTAATCTGTAGTGAGCCGAATAAACTCACGTCCTCCATGTATTCGGGTTCGGCAGCAGAAGCGTCCCAGCGGTTGTTCAGGATGAAGATGTTGGGTTTTGAAAGGCGTTCATTGACCTTGTGGAAGAAATGCTTCTCCTTTAAAAAGAAATAACAACGGGGTTGAGTTCACAAACACACTCACACACACACACATATTTCTTTATGTGTACTTTATATTGTAAAAAAAAATCATAGAATGTTAAATAGCAGTTTGATAAAACGTAAGCATTAATTAATTAAATACGTAAAATAATTAATTTATTTTATGATGTAAAATAAAAAACGTGAAATACACCTTAAAATGCAGCAGATAACAAAAATTTATATTTCATGATATATTCAAATATGATATACTGATTTGTTTGTCTGCTACATTTTATTTCAAAGTTTCTCACTTTTATATTTCACATGGTATTTAAAAAAAAATTAATTCACACATTATTTATGCTTACTTTTCACTCTACGTTTATTTACAGCAATATCAGAATTAATTTAATCTGTTAAATCCTTGCATATTAATACTAGGTTTTTCATACTATTGATCACACGTTTATTTACAGCAATATCAGAATTAATTTAATATGTTATATGTGTGTATACTGTGTATATTTATTATGTATATATAAATACACACACATGCATGTATATATTTAAGAAGAATATGTTATGTTTATATATTAAATATATTTATATATAATATAAAATATAAGAATATAAATATATAAATGTATATACATGTAAATATTTTCTAAATATATAATTTATATTTATAATACATAACATATTCTTCTTAAATATATACATGCATGTGTGTGTATTTATATATACATAATAAATATACACAGTATACACACATATATTATGTAAACAAAACTTTTATTTTGGATGTGATTAATCGTGATTAATCATTTGACAGCCCTATTTAGTAATTTATGAATTAATTTATTTTTTTAGTTATTTGCTTTAATTATTTTGTTACGTGACATATCTATGTTCTATTCTCAATGTCAAACAGTGTTTCCAACAACTTTAGCTTTATTTACAAGTAAACCAGGATATATAACAGAATACAAGCTATAAAAAAGATAAATGTAGAGCAGATGCCATCATAAAATCATAAAAAGTGGGTGCAAAGTATCAAACTGGAGCCAGGCGGCTGGAAAGTATGGATTGAAAACTAATCAGTGTTCTATACTTTAAACATTTGCATAATACAAATGTATTGGGTTTTTCAAGTATATGAAACATTTGCATACTGTGCTCAGTATACATACTGCATGCTACTTTGGCTGGTACTTATTCTAAGACAATAAATATAAGAAAGTTAGCTTGGTTTTGGCCAGTGTTCTGTCAGTTTCAGTTTCCAGTTGTTTATCTGCCCTTTAGAAAAATCCCCCTGAAGTCCAGCAAAGCATTCTGGGATAGCAGGCATGTGGGTCCGAGCAGAGGTCAGTCTAAACGCAGCGCTGCATTCTTTCCCATATTAGCACACTATAAACACTCGAGAGCACGTGACGGCTCCAGACCCGTCTGATTATGCTGGACTGCTCGTAATGCAGTGCTCGTCTCTCACCGTGTTCATGAGAGTAGATTCAGAGTTGGCCACCAACACAAACACGTCCGCGTCCAGACAGAACTTGTCGATCCAGCTGTCCAGCTGCGTGGTGACGTCAGTGCCAGGACTGAAAGAAAACATCACAAAAACATACTCTATAGTTCTTCAAGGATGCATGTTCCAAAAGATTTCTGTTTAAATAAATGCTGTTCTTTTGAACTTTCTATTAAAGAATCATGAAAAGTAATATGTGACCCTGCAGCACTCGCTGGGGTATATTTGTAGCAATAGACAACAATACATTGTATGGCTCAAAATTATAAATTTCTCTTTTATGCCAAAAATCATTATGATATTAAGTAAAGATCATGTTCCATGAAGATATTTAGTAAATGTCCTACTGTAAATATATCAAAACTTAATTTTTGATTAGTAATATGCATTGCTAAGAACTTCATTTGAACAACTTTAAAGATGATTTTCTCAATATTTAGATTTTTTTGCACCCTCAGATTCCAGATTTTCAAATAGTTGTATCTCAGACAAATATTGTCCTCCTAACAAACCACACATCAATGGAAAGATTAGACATTTGTGACTGGTTTTGTAGTCCAGGGTCACAAATGTATCACGGTTTCCAACAAAATATTGTGCAGCACAACTGTGTTCAACATTGATAATAATCAGAAATGTTTCTTGAGCAGCAAATCATCATATTAGAATGATTTCTGAAGATCATGTGACACTGAAGACTGGAGTAATGATGCTGAAAATACAGCTGTGCATCACAGAAATAAATTACAGTTTAGAATACTTTCACATAGAAAACAGCTGTTTTGAATTGTAATAATATTTCACTTTTTTTACTGCATTTTTGATCAAATAAATGCAGCAAGAGACTTCTTTTAGAAACATGAAAGGAAATCTTACAGACGCCAGATTGTGAATGTGTATTTCACCTGATTATACATGTTTAGCACATCAGGACAGCTTGATAACACAGTTACAGGTGGATCTTCAGATGGATTTACTGCATGTTAAACATACAAACAAGGCTTTTCGTGGGCCTGAAGTGTACCTGTCCACCAGCACCAGGTCGTCTCTGAGCAGAGCACACTTAGTTTTGGGCCAGAACACTTTGACCAGACAGCCGGCATCCAGACTCTCATCCATGTGTAGTGCGTGAGCCAACTGATTCACCGTCTGCAGAGAAAAACATGGTTTTATGACTAAAGACACTATTATAACACTTGTGCCTGTTTTAACCAGAAAGTACATCTTATGAATTGATATCATAAAACTTTCACGAAATTGCATGTTTATTAAAATTTTAAAATTGGCATTTGAAAGATTTTTTTTCTTCATTTTCAAACTTTTGTTTTTTTCCTCCCTCATTCTATGAATTTTAATTTAATTGTAATTTTTAACCATCAAAAAGTCTATCTTTTTAATTGATTTCGAGATCAACCTTTGCAATTTAATCATTTATTTAAACTTTAACATAGTTTGTTTGTTTGTTTATTTATTGTTTGTTCGTATTTTATCATGGACTTCATGTTAATGTTAACTGCTTGACTAAATTTTAATTATCAATTAATTTCATTAAACTTTTAATTTAATAATAAAACTTTCCCAATGAGAGAAGCCTTTAAAATCTATTATCGATGTATAATGGTAAAATATTTCTGTCATAATGTGGGTTATCATCCGTGTTTTAATAAACGGTATTATTTATTACTATTACTATTATTATTATTTCTTTGAGAAGTTCAAGATACTGTGCGACAGTAATGTATTTCTGTCATAATTTATTCAAGTTAAGCTGAACTTTTATTTTGTTGAACTTTTATTTTAATTTATTCAAGTTAAGCCGAACTTTTATTTTGTTGGACTTTTATTTTAATTTATTCAAGTTAAGCCGAACTTTTATTTTGTTGAACTTTTATTTTAATTTATTCAAGTTAAGCCGAACTTTTATTTTGTTGAACTATTATTTTGATTTATTCAAGTTAAGCCGAACTTTTATTTTGTTGAACTATTATTTTAATTTATTCAAGTTAAACCAAACTTTTATTTCGTTGGACTTTTATTTTAATTTATTCAAGTTAAGCCGAACTTTTATTTCGTTGAACTTTTATTTTAATTTATTCAAGTTAAGCTGAACTTTTATTTCGTTGAACTTTTATTTTAATTTATTCAAGTTAAGCCGAACTTTTATTTTGTTGAACTTTTATTTTAATTTATTCAAGTTAAGCCGAACTTTTATTTTGTTGAACTTTTATTTTAATTTATTCAAGTTAAGCCGAACTTTTATTTTAATTTATTCAAGTTAAGCCGAACTTTTATTTTGTTGAACTTTTATTTTAATTTATTCAAGTTAAGCCGAACTTTTATTTTGTTGAACTTTTATTTTAATTTATTCAAGTTAAGCCAAACTTTTATTTTGTTGAACTTTTATTTTAATTTATTCAAGTTAAGCCGAACTTTTATTTTGTTGAACTTTTATTTTGATTTATTCAAGTCAAGCCGAACTTTTATTTTTTTATTTTAGTGAACATCTTTGACTCTCTGTGAGTATCACAACACACAGACTTCATATTTCAGGCAATTTCAGCTCTACTTTTTAATGTATTCGTCCAAATGTTGCCAAATTCCGTAACATTCCGCGTTATACAGTAAATTCCATTCCAGTGGATTCGTGTTTTCCAGAAAGTAAATTCTGAGAGAAAGCATTCACTTGGCACCTTGATGCTCTTCTCCTCCTCGGACCCTTCGGTCTTGAGAAAGGCCTTGTCTTCATCCGTGCCCTCCACGCTCAGGAAGCAGTTAGTGGTGTGTCCGATGCCGCTGGGCAGCACACGGTCACGCAGCATCGCGTTCACAACCGTGCTTTTACCATTGCTTGTTCTGTACCAAACAGAGGACGTTTAGGACATTTATGGACGTGAAACGCTTCTTTAATGCAACTTGTAGTCAAACACAAAACCCACCTGCCGAAAAAGGCCACCTTCATGTGATTGCGAGATAAAACCTCTTTAATTTTGAAGAGTTGGCTCGTGTACCCCTCGATCTGGTCCAGCTGTGTCTTGTTCGAGATATTCTCCAGCGACTCATTACTACAGGTCTCTGTTGAGACACAAGATACATCACACTTAACCTTGCAACTAACAAACATTATTAAACAATCCCAGTCTACGGAGGATCTGTGAGGTCTTGTCAAACTGAATTTCAGTTCACCTTTTACAAACTCCGTTCCCTCCTGAACGTAAACTAACAGCTGCTCAAAGACCTCGCCGATCTTCTTTTTGGCCTGAACAAAACGCTTCAACGGAGAAGGATCCGATGGCTCCATTTCCACACCTGCACGGAGGATATTTCTGAAACACAGAGGAGAGCGGGAACAGGGTTATTACAGAGTTATTATCATTACGTGAAACTAAAACTAAGTCCATACAAAACATGTTCATCACCTGACATAAAAGAAACATTATCTGAAATAAGAATATTAGTTGGCAAGTCAACATGTCTTATTTTTGTTTAGGTTACGTTGAAGTTAAATAAATATTTGTTTAAATAATTAGCTTCTTATGTATTTAAAAAGTTATTTTTTTATAAATAAATAAAGAAATATATAAATACATAAATAAATAAATAAATAAATACATAAATACATATATAAATAAATAAATACATACATAAATACATACACATATAAATAAATAAATAAATAAATAAATACACAAATAAATAAATAAATGCATACATAAATAAATAAATAAATAAATACACAAATAAATAAATAAATAAATATAATAATAAACCTGAAATTTAAAAAATAACAACATTAAATATATATATATATATATATATATATATAATAAAATAAATAAATAAAAATAATAAAAACACACATCAAAATGACTAAAACTTAAATACTAAAATTATACTAAAACTTAAGTCGTAAAAAACCATACAATTTATTACTAAAGGAGACAAGTTCAGGAGATGTTATTATGGATTCTCATTATTTTATTTATAAATTAAATTTACTCACCTTTATCTTCAAGACCTTCACATCAGAGCAGAAAACTGTCAATAAAACAATAAAAAAAAAATAGGTTAATAAATCTGGAAACACTCATTAACAAAAAACGCATAGCATTACCAATTTTTGTGACGTGTGCAATCATACTAGCAGTGTATTCTTTAAAGTACCATGTACTGTAAATAAATACCATGGTATATAAACATGCTAAACATTCAGTACCGTGTTTTTTCCGTGACGCCACACAGTAATGTTACAAAAATCCCTGCCACACACGAATACAAAAGTGAAAGTGACTCATGATGATTATTCATGCAGAATTAAGATAAGAAGCGTCTTAAAACCAGCTAAATCTGGTGACTTCAGGACGAAATTCAATCTAAACACGCTGTTTATATAAATTAATCTCATCAAATACACGAGGATAGAGCTGATTACTACTAAAAACTACATTTGATAAACTCTACCCTGTTAAAACGCATATTTATTTACGTTAACGCCATAAAGACACGATTAATTTGCTCTCTGATATTTCAGAAACTATACGTTAGATGTGAGTTAAATATCTGTAACTGTCAGATGTTTGCAGAGGTGACATGAGCTTTTAGCCTTTAGCTTCATGCTGTCTCATCATAAACATCTGCTTTATATCGTTCGCTCTCCTTCTTTATATCGATATCATCGCATTATCACTCTAAATGTGGTACAAATCGCTTGATTCACGAATCTTACCCGATCACAGGAATGTTAAATCCTCTGCTGTCAGGACACACAGCCGCTACACGCAGCCTCGAGGATTTCAAAATAAAAGTCTTCTTGTTCTTTGCACCATAGGCGCGCGCCAAAATAAAAGTCCCGAAAAAAGTCTTCTTTTAGTTTACTGGCGAATTACAATCATGACTTATCAGGTGCATGCCGCCACCTACTGTACCGGAGCATGTATAGTGGCGATAATTGAGAGAGGAGGGAAAAGAGAAACAAAAACTAAAAGTTTTCTAAAATGTTGGGCTTGTCTGGCTCAGCGTCAATGTCAAAATGTTGGAGAAGGTTACTCAAATAAAAACATTAACAGACGCATCATAGGAGCTCTGGTGAGAACCGCTGGTTTAATGAACAGACAGCATTCTTTGTGAAAGCTCAATTTTTTTTTTTACCTGATAAAACACAGTCATGTAAAAACTAAAAAGCTGTTGTCCTTAAGCAAATTAGGAATTCATGTAAAACATAGAAGGTTTTTGTGGAATAAGGCCTATGAAATATTTCACAGTACAATGACGTACTGAAGGATGAAAGCATCTTTCAAAAAAAAATTATAATAATAATAAAAAGTGACATAAAAATATTTAAAATAAAAAATTCACCACTAAGGGTTGTAAACAAACCTTGTGACCCTGCAGCACAAAAGCAGTCATAAGTAGCACAGGTATTATTTTATTAGGATATTAAGTAAAGATCATGTTTCATGAAGATATTTTGTAAATTTCCTACTGTAAACTATATTATAATGCATGTTTTGATTAGTAATATGCATGGCTAAGAACTTCATTTAAAGATGATTTTCTCAATATTTAGATTTTTTTGCTCCCTCAGATTCCAGATTTTCAAATAGTTGTATCTCAGACAAATATTGTCCTCCTAACAAACCATACATCAATGGAGAGATTATTTATTCAGCTTTCAGATGATACATAAACCTCAATTTCAAAAAATTGACCCTTATGACTGGTTTTGTGCTCCAGGGTCAAATATTACAAATAATTGTAAACAGACTGTATTTGATATGCACTGTATTTGTTTTACAAATGTTTAACATATTTTAAACTGAAAGGTATGCGTTTGAGGTACTTCATTGTCCACTTTCTGCTCTGTCTCGAACACTTTTTTGTAAATCTTTTTCCTAAACTTTTTTTCTGAGTCCACACTTCTGTGCTGTATGCTGTTTTGACAGTCGGTTAGAAGTCTGCTGCAGAGCTCGCATCAAGGGCACAGTGCTCATCAGAAAGCTAAAATGGTGAACGGGACACCCTGCGGTCTAGAGGATTTAACAGACACAAGCATGTGGCATGCTAAGGGTGCAAGTGCACATGAAGTGTGGCATTTGAGACAAGGCCAAAATTTACTCAACTGTGGAGGAGTTTGACACAACTGTGCATATTTCCACATAGTGGACTCTTCTGCCTTAATTTCAACGTGTGCTCTTGTACACGGTGCGCGCGGATTTCCATGGACCCCCCAATGACTAAAAATATGTCACCAGGACACACTATGTCGACGTCAGTCTACACCTGGCTTTCTGGGTGTTTTGATAGACATCTCTGGATTCTGTTCTATTGGATCATTTCATTCTGTTTTATATCCCGATGTTTCAGATTTGCTACACTCCTCATATTTCTGAAGCCACCAAAACACCTTTTCATTTACACTCATATCGTCATCTGTATAGGTGTAGCAGACGACATAATTTTATCAGGCCATGCAGTGTCAAATCAAATTATATAAAATTAAAGGGATACTCCACCCCAAAATTTTGTCATTAATCACTTACCCCCATGTCGTTAAAAGCTCAATTCGTCTTCGGAAGACAATTTAAGATATTTTGGATGAAAACCGGGAGGCCTGTGACTGTCCCATAGACTGCCAAATAAATAACAGTGTCAAGGTCCAGAAAAGGTATGAAAGTCGTGGTCAGAATACTCCGACGGGAACACTTTCTGTAAGCGAAGAAAACAAAAATAACGACTTTATTCAACAATTCCTTTGACAACAGTCACCTCTGTGTCTCTCCATATCACTGTATGCTCTTCTGTATATTCCACGCCACAAGGATGCGCTGTTTTATTTCAAATCAAAGCTAAACACACGTAGAAACAGCGCATCCTTGTGGCACGGATGATACAGAAGAGCATACACAGCATACAGTGATATGGAGAGACACAGAGGAGACCGTTGACAAAGGAATTACTGAATAAAGTCGTTATTTTTGTTTTCTTCGCTTACAAAAAGTGTTCCTGTTGCTTGTTCACATGTTATGAATGCTGTAAAACTGCATTCCGACAAACAGTGTACGTGAAAACATACAGTCTGTTATGACTTTAATGGTTTTTACACCAATAAAAGTGAATACATAATTGTATTATCTTTTTTTTTCAACCATCAAATATATAGACAAACTAACTTTAAGATTACATCCAAATGTACTCATTTAGCACAAGAAGTCCTAAAAACACAAAGTTCCAGATGTTGTCTAAAAGAGTACAGACTAGAAAAAGGAAAGAAAATAAGAGACAGTGAAAATATAGATATGCTTTATATTTAGTTGTATTAATAATGAGGTGTCCATAGACTGAACAATTTTCACCATTAATTACAAAGAAATGGGAAGCAACACAATACAAATGTTATAACAAATAACATCTTTTTGTTGTTGTTGTAAAACACACTCCAATAATCTTTGTTTACGATTTTTTTTAAGATGTGTATAAATTCACACTATTATGTTAAAATGTTGCAGAGTATCCTCAATTTTAAAGCAGCTTCCCAGAAAACATATGTGCCAGTGTTTAAATGTCTTTAGAACTATAAGAGAAACAGAAATCTACTGTAATATCAAAGCTTTTGTTTCAATGGCTTTTCTTACTCATTTTAAACAACAGCGTTTCGTTTCATCCAACTTCAGTTTATTTCCAGGTTTAAAATCAAATTTGAATTTCAGATGAAATAATCGAGGCTATTTGTGACCGCACTAATTTAATCACATCCTTATCTGTTTCTCTTTTAAGATACAAGCCTGCTATTGCTTCATTTTGGACTTTCCTCCTTGTGCTTTAAAAGATTTGGTTTTTGATTATTATGGTCCATTTATAAACACTGGCCTTCGTTATTGGTGGATCTGAAAGATGCTTATCAAGATAGCCCCCCACCCCAGCACAGACCGTTCTTGAGATTTGTGTTCTAAAGGGTGGATTACCAGTATAAAGTCCTTCCATTCGGACTGTCTCTGGCACCACACATTTTACAAAGTGCATGGAGGTGACCCTCAGCCTCAAGGTGACACACTGCTATGTCAGAGATATGGCCCCTTTGAAGGCCCCTCACCTGTATCAGACAGGTGTCCAGCTGGAATTGACCTCCAGAAGGAAGGTGGTTATGATAGAAGCCTCCAACTCGGGTTGGGGGGCACTGTGCGAGAGCAGACCAGTGTAGGGTTCCTGGTCCAGCCTGGTGAAATGCCTGCATATATACTGCCTGGAAATGATGGTGGTTTTTCTGGCCTTAATAACCTTCCTACCAGACCTGAAGAGACATCATGTCCTCTTCCGGTTAGATAACATGACAGTGATGGACTTCATAAATCACCACAACTCCTATTATGGGCACATCGCAACCTGTGCTCCTGCACAAATTGACAAGTTGACTTCTTCACCTCAGAAGACAACACTTGTTGCCCAATGGCCCAATGCATGCCTGTACACTTTCCTCCGATCGCTCTGCTCCCTCAGGTCATCAGACGAGTCTGGGACTTGAGATGCTTAGTCCCTCTAGTGGCTCCTCCAGGCAGAATCAATTGTGGTTCCCCAAGTTAGTTCAGCTGGCATCTGCAGCCCCTTGGCCAATTTCACTGAGGAAGGACCTCCTCTCTCAAGCAAAAGGGACAGTTATGCACCCCCAGCCCAAGTTGTGGAGCCTACACCTGTGGTCCCTTGATGGGAGCCTACGTTGTCAAGTTCCTGAGGGAAGCCAGGAGACTAAATCCACCTCGCTCTAATACTGTTCCAACCTGTGATCTATCCACAAGTCCCCAGGGCCCTTCAAGGCCCTCCGTTTGAGTCACTTTAGTTGGCCGACTTGCGGCTCCAGTTGCTTAAGACCGCCCTCTCTTTGGCTTTAGCTTTAGTCAAGCTAGTAAGTGACCTGCAGGTGCTCTCAGTGAGTGCTGCATGCGTTATGTTTGTCCTGCAAAGTCGTTCTTAAGCCAAGACATGGCTATGTGACTAAGGTGTTTTCTACTCCATACAGAGCACAGGTCATCACCCTATTAGCACTTTCTGCCTCAGAGGACGAGCAGTGGGCTAATTTACTCTGCCTAGTCAGAGCAGCTCTTTGTGTGCTTCAGATGCCACTCTAATTGGCTGTCAGTTACAAAGCAGAGATCATCCTGCTGAATAGTGGATGCAATAGCACTGGCTTATGCCTCAGTAGGCTTGCAGTGACTGATTAGAGTCGGGGCTCATTCCACCAGGGGAATGACCTCCTCCTGGGCTTGGTCCAGTGTTATCTCCATTTAAGAGATCTGTGCGGCAGCCGGCTGGTCTTCATTGTGAATGCTTGTTAGGTTTTACTACCTGGACATCCCTGCCCTTCAGGCACGGATTTGGTCCGCCTAGCCATCTTGTAGCCCCAGGGGCGGACTGGCCATCTGTGTGATCTGGAGAATCACAGAACGGCCGGTACTCCAGGACGGCCGGCCCACCACTCGCCACGCATGCAGTCATCACCTGTTTTTTCCCCCCACTAATCTGTTTCACACTCCAGTACTGTAGGTGGCAGCATGCAGTAGCTAATATTAAGAAATATGTTGTGCTTTTACTTTTAAAAATGTTGGTAACGTTACAGTTAATTCTTACAAACTTTGAAGATTTTGAATACAGAAGTTACATTTGTAATGGTGTATTTTCATTTAGATGTGATATTATTTGTGCAGTAAGATTAATTACTGCATAAATGAATTAAGATTATAAAGTAATAAATTCATTTTAAGACAGCATGGAATAGATGGTATAATATGCTGTTATAACAGCATATTATATAATCTATTCCATGCTATCTTGGAATAAAACCTGTTTTTTTTTTTTTTTTTAAATGCATTCCATCATTTGTTTATTTAGGTTGAGCTTAGACCAAGAGCAGAGAAAGACACCCACTCCAGCTCAACATCTAGTCAACATTAGTGCTATTGCTATAATTTGGATGGTATAGTATCATGAGCCACAATTAAAGTCTTGTGACACTCATGCCAGGCGTTATTGTTGTCGAGTTTCCGCAGTCGAGTCAAAGTCCAGGGCCGTTTTTTACTCCCAGTCCGTCCCTGTGTAGCCCTGCTGGTGATCAGGTCTATTTCTCTGGGGAGAAATCAATTCCTGGTTACTTATGTCCTTACTTGCCCATGTTCAAATACTGAGGTGCTAAACCATCCAGGGCTTTATAAGTAATAAGCAAGATTTAAAAATTTATATGATGTTTGATAGGTAGCCAGTGCAGTGTTGACAGAACCAGGCTAATATGGTCATACTTCCTGGTTCTAGTAAGAACTCTAGCTGCTGCATTTTGGACCAGCTGGAGTTTGTTTATTAAGCGTGCAGAACAACCACCCAATAAAGCAATACAATAATCTAAGCTTGAGGTTGTAAATGCATGGATTAACATTTCTGCATTTGACATTTTATTGATATTTTTGAGATGGAAAAGTGCAGTTTTACAAATGCTAGAAATGTGGCTTTCTAAGGAAAGTAATTACTAAAATTGCAAACGTGTTGTATTGCTATACACTGCATATGCCTGTGTCTGACATGTTTTGAAGTAGAGAGTGATTTTTACAGCCATAGAACATTTTCATCCAACAGCTTGGATGTATTATCTGGTGTCTCTGGAGTCTATGGATGTTCTACTGAATCATTTCATTCTGTTTTATATCCTGATTCAGATGTACTGAATTCTTCATATTTTTGAAGCCACCAAAACACCTTTTCATTTACACTCGTATTATCATCTGTATAGAGAACATCATTTTGTAAGGATATAAACTGACCTGCAATGTCAAATGATCACTTTTGGTTTCTATACATCCAGTGACATCCATCCCTAATTCTTTCAGCATCCTTTTCATAATTTAAGCCTGTTTTTCATCTCAATTGAGATGTCTGGAAATCTGTCGCCCCATGTGAACAAACCTATGGTGTGTTTCCAGATGTTTTCTCCTAGAGTGGTCACTTGTTCTTCAGTGATTAGTTTCTGTTTGTTCCTGAATGAGTTGTCAGCAGGAATCACTAGGATCATTGCATGTGTTGTGATTGGCCGACGCTCTCCAGGATTGAATCCTATGCAGATTTTGGGTTAAATCTAGCCACAAGATTTGTCCTTTAGTGAATCAGCTTCTGTAAAGATCACTATTGTGTGTCTCCAGATTTCCTCACCAAAGAGACCGAGGTGCTTCTCAACGCTGAATCTGTTATCTTCAGTAAAAGGCAAACTGAGATTAATGACCAGCAGAAAGACGTGAGATCCTGGTTCACACCGAAAAACACTGCAAGCCAGTTCTTGTTTCACATCCACTGGTGAATCCTGCAAACCAAAAATCTCCCACCAGAATGATCTTTCACTTCACTGTCTCTCGCCACAGACTTCACAAAACATTCGTCAGACTCAACTTCAACTCCTAATTTTGTTTTTATCACTGAGGCTTTGTCAGATTTCTGCCATCCCAAAACAATGGCTATTATTTATGTCAGGGGGAAAAACTGTGAGGATATTGAGAAGTCACATTTCAAATTTTATTGTGTGATTAATTTAATAAAGCATATAAATAGTATAAAAACCCTCAATAGTGATTCAGACTCAAATCAAAAAGTTTTATTGTATATTACTTGTAAATTAACTTGATTTTTGAGTGTGAATCAGGCTACGAATTTCGCAGTGGGTTCACAAAAAAAGATTAACAAATCTGCTCTGAATTTCCAGTCTAAATCAAATGATTTGCAAAGTCCATGCTTAATAGTGTAATAAGGTAATCAAGGTTTTCAATTTTTGTAAAAACACAGTTTTACTACAAATACCTTGGTTTAAGTAAGCATGTATGTATTTATTTATTTATTTGAGTAAAACCATAGTTAATTTTCGTAAGGGATGTGTTGCAGTTAAAACACACACACACACACACACACACACACACACATATATATACAGATGGACAAATGGACAAATAGGATGAATATAGAGATACAGTTTTCACTGCTTAAGGATAAACAACATCTACTTAACTAGTAGGAAACACAAATTAATGAAGTTATATTTTTCTATATTCTCTATTTAGTCAAACAATCAAAAGAAAACATATTTAAAACAGAAAGAAAAGTCACTTACAAAATAAGATCAAATGAACATTAAATAAATTTAAGCAAAATCTTGTCCATTTATTTTATGATTGTATTTATACAAAATTATTTTGGTGTAATTGTTTTTTTTTTTTTTTTTTAAGTATGAATATTGAATTGCAACTCAAAGAAAATTATGTTTTTTATGAGTATACTGGTGACTTTTTTTTTTTGTTATTTTTATTGTTTTGTGTGGAAAATTCTTTATTCAACAGAATAATTTAATTCAATTACAACACATGTAAATGGTCAGTGAAAAAAAAAAGAATTTTACTCATTTTAAACTAGAAATAGGTCACTACCTGTATAAGAAACAAGAAATAACAAAGCGAAAAAAAAATTTAAATTATTAACAATTTAACCAGAGAGCTCTCTGACTGAATAAGAGAGCTTTTCAATTCAATTACTAACAATTGAATTAGAGAGTTCTTTAATTCCATACAGAGATCTGCAACTATTAAACATATCTTTAATGGGTTTTTTACTAGAAAATTGCATTTATACTAGTAAGAATTAAATTAAAGAGCTCTCTAATTGAAATTGTTACTAGTAAACACTGAATTAGAGTGCTCTCTAACTGGAAGTAAAAAATTCATTTGTCGAGCTCTCTAATTGGAATTCTTACTAGAAGTAATTGAATTAGAGAGCTCTCTAATTGGCATTGTTAGTAATAATTTAATTATAGTGCTCTCTAATTAAATTGTTACTAGTTAAAATGCAATTACAACGAGTTATGCTGGGAATATTTATAATAAGGCCTATAGTTAAAATTTTCTTATTGGGATAAAAACCTACACAGCTTCTGCTCTATGTCACGGAGTCACAGCCTACACCCTCTCCACACGCCACGCCTACTCGTTCACAATCACCAGAATTCTGAGCACCTGTCCATCATCACCAGGCTCTCATATAAGGACTATCACTTCCCCTCACTCCTCGTCTGATCTAGCATTGACCCACATGTACTTACCTGAACCCTCGCTACCATTGTTGTTCCCCTGGATACCCGTTGTTCCTTCCTCGTCAGTTCCTCTGTGCCGCCTTCCGATTCTGTTCCCACCTTCTTTGTGTCAAGACTATTCCTGTTGCTTCACCTGTGTCTAAAACCTCTGTTACAATAAATACTGCTACACGTTCACCTACCTCTGTGTTCCCGTCTTGTGTCTGACAGAAGATCAGACCTTATGCAGAGCTCTCCGGACACAGGCGGGGACCGCACCGCGGATCCATTTGCTGCACTGGTTCACGCTGTACGGTCCTCACTACCACAACCCACGACGAGCCTAACCCATGTTTCTCCCGAGATCATCACAGCCGTACAGCAAGCACCCAAGCAGCCACCTGCAACAACGACTACTTCGTCAGCTGCCTCTGCCAGTCCCGTGGCCCGACCAGCGACATACAGCGGCAGGGCGGAGGATTGCAGTGGGTTTTTGCTTCAGTGCTCGCTCTACATCGAGGCCAACACTCACCTGTTCCAGAATGAACGCGGTCGCGTTGCATTCGTCATCTCGCTTCTCTCTGGACGAGCGCTACAATGGGCTCAACCCCTCTGGGAAACAAATGCTCCGGTAACTACTTCACTTTCTTTGCTCACATGAAAGATGTTTTTGGTAAACATACCGCTGAACTGTCCGTCCATGATCAGTTATATCATATTCATCAAGGAGAGGAGTCCGTCAGCATGTATGCTCTCCGATTTCGCACCCTGGCTTCAACGAGTGGTTGGAATGAAACTGCTTTGATAACTGCTTTTCGTCATGGTCTGCGAAAGGAGGTTCAGCAATTAATAGTCGTTTACGACGACACCATGGGACTTGAAAATCTTATTCAGAAGACTATCAGAGTGTCACAACGTTTATACGCCTCCCACATTAATACTCCCGCTGTCAATCCTCTGCCTGCTTCAACATCTGTCGCCGCCCCAGCACCTGAACCAATGCAGGTTGATTCAAACCATCTGACCAACGCGGAGCGTCTTCGACGGATGAATAATCGCCTGTGTCTTTATTGTGGGGGAGACGGACATGTGATTTCCAACTGCCCGGTCCGACCTCCACACCCAGCGGTGAGTACACTCCAATTTCCACCTCAAACCTCTCAAATCATTAAGACTTTGGTCCATGTCGGTAATTCTCATTCCTGTGTTTTCAGCGCAAGCCCTCATCGACTCTGGGTCGGCTGGGAACTTTATTAGCACCCAAAATCCTCCAAGAATTAAATGTTCATCAGAAGAAATGCCCAGTCGACCTGAGAATACTCACCATCCAAGGAAAGCCGCTGGGTAGAGGTCGTGTCCGCCATTACTCCCCCACACTATTCCTCTGCATTGGCAGCCTGCATTTGGAGGAAATCACGTTCATGGTGCTGGAGGAGTCAACTGCGGACATCATCCTGGGATGCCCCTGGTTAAACGCCCACCAGCCACATATCCAATGGGCAACCGGTGAGATTCTCAAATGGAGTGATGAATGTTTTGAGAAGTGTATTAATCGCCCAAGAAAGCCCCAACCGAAATCTCCCGCAACTCCTGATCATCTTCCTGTCCTGTCCACCTCTGTGGAGAGCCCGGCGACTAACGTGATAGTGGAAATCCCACCAGCGTACCGGGCGTTCCAGGATGTATTCAGCAAGCGGTTGGCTACACGTTTACCACCTCATCAGCCATGGGACTGTGCCATCGACCTCCTGCCTGGAGCGACCCTCCGAAAGGGTCGGATCTACCCACTGTCCATCCCGGAACAGAAGGCCATGGAGGAGTACGTTCAGGAGGCCCTGCGTCAGGGATTCATTCGTCCATCTACATCCCCTGCCGCTTCGAGTTTCTTCTTCTTCGTGGCCAAAAAGGATGGAGGGTTGAGGCCGTGCATAGACTACCATCACCTGAACTCCCAAACAGTGAAATTCAGTTATCCCCTTCCTCTGGTCCCAGCAGCTTTGGAACAGCTACGAGGTGCCCGTATCTTCTCTAAGCTCGATCTCCGAAGTGCCTACAATCTCATCAGCATTAGAAGAGGCGACGAATGGAAGACTGCCTTCATAACCCCGTCAGGACACTACGAATACCGGGTTATGCCGTATGGCCCGTCCAACTCCCCATCCGTCTTCCAGAACTATATGAATGAGATCTTCCGTGAGTACCTGAATCGCTTTGTCATCTATATAGATGATATCCTGATATACTCCAGTGACATGAAAGAACATGAGAAGCATGTACTCCAAATCCTTCAAAAACTACGAGAACATCAACTGTTTCTAAAATTAGAGAAGTGTGAGTTCCATATCTCCACCGTCTTAGGCTACATCATCAACCAACATGGTATCAAGATGGACCAGAGGAAGGTGGAAACCATCCAGCAGTGGCCATTACCCAACACCGTGAAAGAACTTCAACGCTTCTTGGGATTTGCCAATTTCTACCGACGCTTCATTAACCAGTACAGTATGCTTAGTGCTCCTCTCACTTCTATGCTGAAGAACCGGCCCAAGTCTCTCTCATGGACAACACCTGCCAGAGAAGCCTTCTCCCTACTGCAACAGGCCTTCCTATCGGCTCCGGTCCTGGTTCACCCCAATCCAGATCTGCCCTTCATAGTGGAGGTTGACGCCTCAGCAACCGGGATCGGAGCAGTCCTCTCTCAGCGGCAGGTTGACCCCCCCACGGCTCCATGCATGTGCCTTCTATTCAAAAAAGTTATCCCCGGTGGAGCAGAATTACGACGTGGGAAACCGGGAGCTCCTAGCCATAAAATCAGCTCTCGAGGAATGGAGACACTGGCTGGAGGGAGCCAAGCAACCTTTCCAAGTCATTACAGATCATTGCAATCTTGAGTATCTCAGAGAAGCCAATCGCTTGAATCATCGCCAGGCCCGATGGGCTCTCTTCTTCACCCGATTTAATTTCCAGGTCACCTATAGATCAGGTGACAAGAACTGTAGAGCGGATGCCCTTTCTCGTCTTTACCAAGCCGATCCTGAACCATCCATTCCTGAACCCATTCTCCCTCCAGCCATGCTTGTTAACCCGATTCAGTGGACCATCAACCAACAGATTACTAATGAGAATCTACAAAACCCAGCTCCGCCGGGAGGTCCAGAGGGGCATCTCTACGTTCCCCCAACCCATCGCAAGCCCCTCTTGGACTTAACTCATACATCCCCGGGCTCTGGACACCCAGGCAGGAGAAGGACCCTCTCGCTCCTGAAACAACACTACTGGTGGCCCTCCATGTCTCGGGACGTCTCTCGATATGTGCAAGGATGCTCAGTCTGTGCCATTGCTGACACCCCTAGGAAGCTACCAGAAGGGAAACTCGTGCCTCTGCCCATCCCCGAGGGACCCTGGACGCACATTGGAGTAGACTTTATGATAGATCTTCCTCCATCCCAAGGTTACACAAGCGTCCTGGTCGTGGTTGATCGATTCTCTAAATCTTGCAAACTCGTTCCCTTCAAGGGTCTACCTACTGCTCTACAGATGGCAGAAGCACTCTTCCATCAAGTTTTCCGCCACTTCGGACTCCCAGAGGACATTGTCTCGGATAGAGGTCCCCAATTCATCTCACGCGTCTGGAACGCCTTCTTCCGTCTCCTAGGGGTGTCCATCAGTCTCTCCTCCAGATACCATCCTCAAACCAAAGGCCAGACTGAGCGTAAGATCCAGGAAGTCGGGAGATTCTTGAGACTGTATTGTCACCAGAACCAGGACAGCTGGAGCCAATACCTACCTTGGGCTGAATACGCACAAAATTCACTCCGTCAAACCACCACTGGGCTCACCCCGTTTCAATGTGTCCTGGGCTATCAGCCACCCCTCTTCCCCTGGTCAGGTGAGCCCTCCGAGGTTCCAGCTGTCAACCACTGGTTCCAGCAAAGAGAGAGGGTCTGGGACTCGGCTGACGTGCATCTCCAACAGGCTGTCCGGAGACACAAGGGAACAAGCCGACGCCCGAAGAGGTCCCACTCTGCAATACCAACCTGGCCAGAAGGTTTGGCTATCCACTCGGGACATCCGTCTCCGGCTGCCTTGCAGTAAGCTGAGTCCCCGGTATATTGGTCCATTTACCATCGAGAGGCAGCTGAACGAAGTAACCTACAGACTCAACCTCCCTGCTCACTACCGTATCTCACCTTCATTCCATGTCTCGTTACTGAAACCTCACACTGACCCTTTATCTCCTCCCTCCACAGAGTCTGGTGATGATGCAGTACCTCCTCCTCCTGCCATCGATGAGACTCAAAACATCTAACCGGGTACGGGCCATTCTCGACTCCAGACGACGGGGTCCACAGCTGGAATACCTCATGGACTGGGAAGACTACGGCCCCGAGGAACGATGCTGGGTGAACCGCAATGACATCCTGGACCCTACTCTACTTACACAATTCCATCAGGAACACCCAGATCGTCCAGCTCCTCGGGGTCGTGGCAGACCCCGTCGTCAACATCCCGTCCGGCCTTCGGGAGCCGCCCGTGGAGGAGGGGGTATTGTCACGGAGTCACAGCCTACACCCTCTCCACACGCCATGCCTACTCGTTCACAATCACCAGAATTCTGATCACCTGTCCATCATCACCAGGCTCTCATATAAGGACTATCACTTCCCCTCACTCCTCGTCTGATCTAGCATTGACCCACATGTACTTACCTGAATCCTCGCTACCATTGTTGTTGCCCTGGATACCCGTTGTTCCTTCCTCGTCAGTTGCTCTGTGCCGCCTTCCGATTCTGTCATCTACTTCCATCACAACCAGAGCTAAGTTCCCTTCGTGTCAAGACTATTCCTGTTGCTTCACCTGTGTCTAAAACCTCTGTTACAATAAATACTGCTACACGTTCACCTACCTCTGTGTTCCCGTCTTGTGTCTGACACTCTAGACTATATATGGAGCCATTTTACATTACTATATGGTTACAATTAACAACAGAGCCCAAATTAAAATTTCATTAATATTTTATTTTCAATACAATAATCAGCACTCAAAAAAAGTATGCAAACGTAAATTGCACATAACACAGTTTTTTAATTCACTAACAAATTATAAAAATTATATTTGTTGTTGAAAATATTTATTTACAGAGTGGTTTTCTGTCATAACTTGTTTCACTACATATTTAGGCTACTTAAAGAATTAAGACATCACTAACAGGTAAAATAAAGTAATAAGTATATAGTCTGAATATATCTATATATAAAATATAATGACTATATATAATCTAATATTTCTCAAAATGCTTTTCTATAGATTTTGTTTCTTTAGCAAATTAACGAGCTATGGAAATTACTTGCCTGAGGAAAATGAAATGCTACATGACTGTTTTAATCTTTCGCAGTTGAAACATTGAGTGATTACATGAGATGTTCATTCATGTTTATTTCACATTAAAACTAGAAGTAAAGAGGAAAGGATGATCATGCGCTGTTAGAACTGAGGCATTTATACAGCGATCTTTTGTGCCACATCTTTTGTGCCACATGACATTATTGTTTGAATTTACAAAAAATTGACATCCTTTGAAAGATGAGATTTTGTTTCTTATTAAAAGTAACAATATATAAAACTGGATGTTTCCAATGAAGTTCCACTTGTGCAGTGGTTAATGCTGTAAGCTATTTATTCGAACCGAAAAGAGGTCTTGGCTTGGTCTTGGTCTGATTCTGAGTATGTTACCTGAGCTCTTGGCATAACCACACACAAAGGGTGGGTGTATTAAACCTATTTACACACGGTGCTATTTGGATTTAAATAAGTAAATAGTCAAGTGAGCCAGAAATATTAATATTTCTTCAGTCTCTTTGTCCTGGTCGTTGATTCTTGATCTTGTATTTTATCAATAGTATGTTGAACATAATGGTAGCAGTTCTGTAGCCATCTCTCAACAGCATCCATTGACTTTTGCCACTTCTCAGCCTGAGAGAGCTCTGGAAATACAACAAATGACATTAATTATGATGAACACATTATATTTTGACAATATACATGTGTATATTAAGTAGAACATGTTTATATTAAGTTTAAATTCTCAGTGGAACTCAAACACTTGATCAGTTCTGTGTAAAACAGGTTGGTCTACTCACCAAATGATGATTTAATGTCCTGCAAACTTTCTCGTACACCATCTATGATGATACTTTCCCATCTGCCGAACTCTCTCTCCAGAAGAGTTTTAATCGGCTCAGGAACTGAAAGAAATTTACACATAATATTAATGCTCACACCACAGAAATGTGCAGAGTATCAGTAAGACATCTGAAGATTCCTACAATAATGTACAGTATTTGAAAAATAATGTGTTTTTGAACATTAATGCATGTCAATATATTCTGTTACACCAAATACACAAAATAATGAGCTTTAAAAAGCATCATATGACCCCTTCAAGACATATAAAAATCCCACTTACTGCTGTCCTGCTGAAGTGGGTCAACAGGAGGTTTAACTTGATCTACAAATGAAACACCATTTTGAAAATGTAAACCAGTGAAATATATTTAGAAACTAGATTAAAATTTTGTTAAGACAAATTTGATGTTGGCTTGAGAAAGTCAGTTTAAATAGCTTGAAGTTCGAAGTAGTTTTAAAATCTTGAAGTTTGAATTACTAGTAGTTTTAACAATTCCAAGTTTTAAGATTTTAAGATCTATCAGACAAGATAGAAATATCAGAAAGATTATGTAGAACAAATAGATAAATTTGAAAGAATATTGGCTAGAATGGAAGCTCAACTGAGTCTAAACGGATTCCAGTATGTTTAAGTTCTATCAATTAGAAAAGATGTAGCACATCAGATCAGTCCAGTATGAAAGTCTGACCCAAGTTTAGTGGTTTTAGCTTTAAAGTGATGAGTCAGAGTAAGACATTTTAGTCTCATAAAAAGAGGAATTTTAATTTTAATAGTTTTTATGTAAGTTGGCTATCTCAAGCCAACATATTTATACCTGACAACACAAAGATAAGTAAAAACTTACAGGTAAGAGGCTGATCCATACTCTGAGATTCCTCAAGGTTTAGACAATCTTCCATGATATCCATGCATAACTTTTCTATCTTCCTTCTTGTGTCTTGAGGTTTTATATTAAACCCCTCGTCCAGAAAGTGGCAGATATCCTTCAGTCTGATCTGCATATTCAGATCCTCCTGTTTGTCAGTTTCCTGACAGCTTTTCTCATCATGGTTTTTCCATGTTTTGAGACGAAATGAGCTGTTTTCTGCCACCATCTCATCAATCTTCTGGAGCAGCTCTGTGACTTGATCTCGATTCTTCTTGTCTGTGTTGTCAAAGACGTGATATCTGTTCCTGCATTTCTCAACCAGCCACTGAAGAGCTTCACCTTCACTCTCAATGTGCTGCTCGATTGAGATGTTTTTGAATCTGTCACCCCACGTGAACAGGACTATTGTGTGTTTCCAGACGTCGTCTCCCAGGATAGACATATTTTGCTCAGTTATTCTCTTTTGTTCTTCCTGAAATGTTGTATCTGCTGGAATCACGAGCAGCATGGCATTAGGGAACTTCTTACACTCTGAAACGCTTTCTAAGATCGCAGATCTAATGAAATCTGGGTTGAACTCAGATGCGAAGTACTTCCACCAGCCTGGAGTGTCCAAAACAGTAATTTTCCTTCCGTCTACATCTCCAAACATTCTCGTACGTTCTCCGCTTTTTCCTCCTATGGTAAATTCATCTCGATTCAAGATGGTGTTTCCAGCTGAACTCTTTCCACCAAGAACCCATCCCAGCATAACAACTCGGATCTCCTCAAGACGACGCACATATGCTGAAATAAAAGGACAGTTGAGATGCAAAACTAAAAGATCTGCCGAACAACCCTAAATGTACCTGTACCCTTATCTTACCTTTTTCTTTAACTATTGACCGTTCCTTCTGTACTCTGGATTTTCTAGAATTTGCTCTGGTCTGAGTTTCCTCCCACTGCTCATTGACTTCCTTTACTTTCTTCAGATCAATGTTAAAGTGCTTGCCGTTATTCTTCCGAACAATTCCTTCGATTTTATTGAACAGCTCTTCGACTTGGGTTCGGTCGTGATGGTTTGAATTATTAAAAACGTGATATTTATTTTCACATTTTTCAATGAGCCGCTTGAGCGCTGACCCCTCCACTTGAATACGCTGCTCTATTTCTTCTGGTTTAATTAAATCTCCTCTTGTGAAGATGACGAGGGTGTGAGTCCAGACTTTGGGACCCAGCAGCTCCAAATGCTCTTCCAGAAACCTCCAATCGGGGTCAGTAAATGCAGAATCGGCCCGAATCACGATCAGAACCGCATGAGGTCCAGGTGAAATCAGAGAAATCCTGCGAATCAGCTGCTGTTTGGAGAGGTTGGATAAATCACTCAGACTGAAGGTTTTCCACCAGCCAGGAGTTTCAACAAGACTGACTCTCCTGCCATCAATAAATCCCTCTCTCTTCACATCCTCATCTCCTTCAGCTTCTGTTCTGGTTTCCAATATAGTGTTGATCACCGATGTTTTCCCACAGTGTTGCCTTCCAATAAGAACTGCTCTCAACTCTGTGACAAAACGAGAAGAACATGCAACTTTATATTGTGTTAATCTAATATTATGTTTATCACTAAAGCTTTGTCAGATTTCTGCCAGCCCACAACAGCAGCTCAACACAGGGACGCTGAAAAGTCCAACTGTTTTAAAATTTGATCATGTGATTATTTTACCAAAGCATACTTTAATATTTATTTTAATATATTATGTATGATTTTTGATAATTAATTTTTTTCTCTGTGTTAAAGGGGATTGTTTGACAGCGTTGTAGTCAATATGTGAAACTTTAAAAAACGCAAAGGAAATACCTTTGCAGGATACATTTACATGTAAGGTATAATTGTAGCTATAGAGCACAACAAAATAAAGGACTAAACTGTTTTGTTTACAGTAAAGAATGTATTTAGTATAAATCCAAAGCCAATGTTAATTTGATGTCTTAAAAAACTTTACCTTGTTTCATCGTTCTTGCGTGTGTTCCTGTTTTGTTATCCAAAACAACAAGTACAATATAACTGTAAGGAGGAAAAAAAAATTAAACTAACAAAATCACATACAAATAGTAGAAATCTGCCAGACCGATGTCTAGGATGACCACAAGTTCACTTCAACTTGGCATTATTGTGCTCAGAAACGAAACTGAATCTTTCAAGTTTTGTCTAGTCTCATGACTGATATTGTTGTGTAAAGGTCACTTATATTGTGCACTGACTGTGCAGTTACATGTTAATTATTACAGTTAGTGAAGATAAACGGTGTAATCATTATCTATCCCTTAACAATAGTTAAGAGTCTCATGTACTGTATAGTCCAGATAAAGGCCTTATTTCCCCTCAAACTCAACCTCAAAGTCAACCAATATTAATTAAACTAATATTATTATTAATTAATATTAAGTTAATTCATATCAATATTATAAATTAAATGAATTAAATAATATTAATTATTTATAAAATTTAAGACATTATGAATAAAAAAGTTAAGTAAATAAATACTGTTTGGTGTGCAGATTAATTATTACTTTTTATTTTTTTAATTAAATCTCTCTCTCTCAAGCTTTCCCTGTTTGTTTATTTGGGTTTTGTTTCGTTAAATCGTTCGATACAAAAGAACTTAAGACTTAAGTTTGTACAAGCTGACCCACGTAAGTAGAGATTAATAGGGGATAATTTTGCCAACATATTCATAATCTTCTAGAGCAGTTTTGCTTGATTTGTCTTGTACAAACCCGATTCCAAAAAAGTTGGGACACTGTACAAATTGTGAGTAAAAAAGGAATGGAATAGTTTACATATCTTATGAACTTTTTTTTTTTTTTTTTATTCACAATAGAATATAGGTAACATATCAAATGTTGAAAGTGAGTCATTTTGAAGATGTCATGCCAAATATTGGCTCATTTTGGATTTCATGAGAGCTAAAAATTCCAAAAAAGTTGGAACAGGTAGCAGTAAGTGGCTGGAAAAGTTAAATGTACATATAAGGAACAGCTGGAGGACCAATTTGCAACTTATTAGGTCAGTTGGCAACATGATTGGGTATAAAAAGAGCCTCTCAGAGTGGCAGTGTCTCTCAGAAGTCAAGATGGGCAGAGGATCACCAATTCCCCCAATGCTGCGGCGAAAAATAGTGGAGCAATATCAGAAAGGAGTTTCTCAGAGAAAAATTGCAAAGAGTTTGAAGTTATTATCATCTACAGTGCATATTATCATCCAAAGATTCAGGGAATCTGGAACAATCTCTGTGCGTAAGGGTCAAGGCCGGAAAACCATACTGGATGCCCGTGATCTTCGGGCCATTAGACAGCACTGCATCACATACAGGAATGCTACTGTAATGGAAATCACAACATGGGCTCAGGAATACTTCCAGAAATCATTGTCGGTGAACACAATCCACCGTGCCATTCGCCGTTGTCGGCTAAAACTCTATAGGTCAAAAAAGAAGCCATATCTAAACATGATCCAGAAGTGCAGGCATTTCTCTGGGCCAATGCTCATTTAAATGGACTGTGGCAAAGTGGAAAACTGTTCTGTGGTCAGACGAATCAAAATTTGAAGTTTTTTTGGAAAACTGGGATGCCATGTCATCCGGACTAAAGAGGATAAGGACAACCCAAGTTGTTATCAGTGCTCAGTTCAGAAGCCTGCATCTCTGATGGTATGGGGTTGCATGAGTGCGTGTGGCATGGCCAGTTTACACATCTGGAAAGGCACCATCAATGCTGAAAGGTATATCCAAGTTCTAGAACAACATATGCTCCCATCCAGACGTCGTCTCTTTCAGGGAAGACCTTGCATTTTCCAACATGACAATGCCAGACCACATACTGCATCAATTACAACATCATGGCTGTGTAGAAGAAGGATCCGGGTGCTGAAATGGCCAGCCTGCAGTCCAGATCTTTCACCCATAGAAAATATTTGGCGCATCATAAAGAGGAAGATGCGACAAAGAAGACCTAAGACAGTTGAGCAACTAGAAGCCTGTATTAGACAAGAATGGGACAACATTCCTATTCCTAAACTTGAGCACCTTGTCTCCTCAGTCCCCAGACGTCTGCAGACTGTTATAAAAAGAAGAGGGGATGTCACACAGTGGTAATCATGGCCTTGTCAGACTGTAAACAGACTGTATTTGCTATGCACTGTATTTTTTTTTTTTTTTTTTTTTTCAAATGTTTAACATATTTTAAACAGAAAGGTAAGCATTTGAGGTACTTCATTTTACACTTTCTTCTCTGTCTCGAACACTTTTTGTAAAACTTTTTCCTAAACTTTTTTCTGAGTCCACACTTCTGTGCTGTATGCTGTTTTGATAGTCGGGTAGAAGTCTGCTGCAGAGCTCGCATCGAGGGCACAGTGCTCATCAGAAAGCTAAAATGGTGAACAGGACACCCTGCGGTCTAGAGGATTTAACAGACACAAGCATGTGGCATGCTAAGGGTGCAAGTGCACATGGAGTGTGCCATTTGAGACAAGGCCAAAATTTACTCAACTGTGGAGGAGTTTGACACAACTGTGCATATTTCCACATAGTGGACTCTTCTGCCTTAATTTCAACGTGTGCTCTTGTACATGGTGCGCGCAGACTTACACGGACCCCCCCAATGACTAAAAATATGTCACCAGGACACACTATGTCGACGTCGGTCTACACCTGGCTTTCTGGGTGTTTTGATAGACATCTCTGAAGAAACAGTCGAGCAACAGATAAGGACAGCAGTTTGTAAGTGTTTTGCCTTGTTTTCTCATTAGACTACTGCGTGATCGTCGTTGCTAGGAAAACTTTGCTTTATTTACTGTGTGTCTTAGTCTGGTAAATACGTGCTGAAGTGGTGCTTGGTTTTGCGTTTGCCTATCGCGGGACTGGCCAGTTTCGGTCTGCTAAATAGGGAGCCGTGACCAGCTGACTTCAATCACAGGTAATCAGGCAAATATATAAGTGGTAGGTGTCACCGCGGCAGCGGTCGCAGCAGCCTTCGTGTGAAGCCTCCTCGTCTGAAGACAGACGAGTGTAAAGACCATCGACTCCACCTGTGCGACTCCACCGAGCAAGGACACCCACAGGGCACTTGAGTATTGCTTTTCTCCCCTTCAATTTTTGTACAACTTGTCCTCAAATACTTATTTTGGTCACTTGGTGTCACTATTGCTTTCAGATCTCTACTATCACTACTAACACTCGGAGAGCACGCTATGTACGTCGAAGGAAGGCCTGCCCGACAAATCTACGGCCTGTCCCTCTGACCTCTACTACTACGCTCTCTATTCCAGTTGGTCTCTGGAACTGCCAGTCTGCTGTTAACAAAGCAGAATTGATTTCTTCTATTGCTACTCATTCCGGTCTCAACCTCATGGCACTGACTGAGACTTGGATCAAACTGGGAAACTTCTTGGAGGAGTTGGATGTGCTGCTATCAAACTATCCTAAAGATGGTACTCCTCTGGTACTGCTTGGTGACTTCAACATCCACCTAGATAAACCCCAGGCTGCTGACTTCAACACTCTGCTCGCCTCATTTGATCTCAAGCGAGTGTCTACTACAGCAACTCACAAATCGGGCAACCAACTGGACTGGAATCTACACACGCTGTTACTCCGTGGACAACTCTTTAGTTGCTCCACTGCACACCTCAGACCACTTCCTCATAACTGCTAACCTAGCATTTACTCCTGAAGCGGCACATGCTCTAACGCAGGTCACCTTTCTACGGAACCTACGCTCACTCTCTCCATCTCGTCTATCCTCTGTGGTTTCATCCTCACTTCCTTCACTCTCGCAGTTTTTAGCTCTGGACACGAACAGTGCTACAGACACTTTTTGCTCCACTCTAACCTCTTGCTTGGACAACTTTTGCCCACTGTCGTCTAGACCAGCACGCACCACCCCATCTGCCCCCTGGCTGTCCGATGTTCTCCGTCAACATCACTCTAAACTCAGGGCTGCAGAGAGGAAATGGCATAAATCAAGAAACTCTACCGACCTCAGTGTGTATCAGTCTCTCCTCTCTTCCTTCTCTGCAAATGTCTTCACTGCTAAAACATCATACCACCACGACAAAATTAACAACTGACTCTTACAGCTGACAACTTTGCAGTTTTCTTCACAAATAAAGAAGTAAGCCCACTGCTGAAGAAGCCATCTCTAAATCCAGCACTTCTACACTCTAAAAAATATTGTGTAGCTCAAACAAAAAAAATCAAACGCAACAGTTTGCATCAATATATTTGCGTTATGACAACTTCTAACAACATTACGTTCAGCCAGCAACTATATATTGAGTTAGACAAATTACCTTTTACTCTTTAGACAGAGGTATTTTTAAGTAGCATAAACTAAATTTTTTAAGTTGAGTACTTGAAAAAATTAAGTTGTTCCAACTATTTTTTTTTTTACATACATTTTAAAATAAATTCAGTGTTATGTACTTAATTACCATAATCATAAATGCAAGTTTTCAAGTTCACAACCTATAAAAAATTAAGTTGCTTTAATTGTTTAGCTTTTTTTTTATTCATTCAACAACAATTTTGTTAGTTAACTTTTTTTTTTTTTTTTGAAAATTGAGTTTCAAAATTTTGCACTTTGCACAATTTACAAAACAAAAATGTGTGCTCCCCACAACTTATAAACAAACTGGCCCTACAGATTTGCCTTTTGTATGCATACTCAGTTACGCCATCACAATGAATTAATTCCAACACAGCAAAGTTATTGGCATTTACATATTTTTCCACAGTGTCAAACAATCTGTAAATCTTTAAACTTTAAAACTATTTCTTCACAGTAAACCCCATTTTTAAAACATCTAAGATTGCTACTGTCACAAACAAGCATATATAAATGCTACTGACATTCATATATTAACCTCAGTTTTTCAAGCAGTATGAAATATAACACAAAGTTCAGCCTACAGTAGACTTCAAATTACAAAAAAATAAAAATAAAAAAGTGAACAAAATTTCCTCTGGAACAAGCAGAGATTTCAGAAAATATTGTTCTTCAGACGCATTACTTTTGCACTGGGTTTCAGTCCATCAAGTTCAAGAAACAGCTTCTGAAACACTTCACAGGTATATTTAAGTTCCTTGGGGTAACTCAGATTCAGAGCATATAGTATGCCCATCAGCAGAGCACAGCACCTTGAGATATCCATTCCATTCAGGATTTTGATGCCCTCAACCACAATGGTTGCCGTCTTGTGGTCAAATCCTGAAGTAGGTTGATCACCGATGAAGGCAATTGTCTTCACTTGCCTTTCAATGTCTTCCTCAAACTCTTGTGTGTTCTTGTAAAGCAAGAGAAAATATAGATAGCATGTTAGACCTAATGAATTGGATTATTATTGCTGATTTTTTAAGTTTATCTTACTTAATTCAGTTAATCACTGGAAACTTTGTTCTATTTTAACTTTAACTCTATTTTAACTTTTTTTAAATTTTATTTTAATGACTATGCAATTAGTTTATTTACTGAAATGGCCAAGTTTCATCAATAAGTAACGATCAAAAATATTTTATCATAAAAAATAATAGTAAGTTTCATGAAAATAATTCAAATGGTTAAGTGAAAAGCAACAGCCATACACATTTTTACAAGTCTTTTTCCATACATCTCTTTATTAAACTAAATAGCCCATTGTTATGATATCACTGACCTGGGTAGACCCAGTGTGTGGCCAGTGTAATATACCTAAAATTTGAACTGAAAGAGAGCAGTGCAGGATCTTGACCATCATCAGGCAGCTCCCTACCTTGAATTTCCACATCACTGTGTTGATCTGTGTTTTGGCTGAACTTACAAACCTTTTTATTATGTCTTCCTTGAAGTCCATCAATGAGTGAGGAGTATGTTTTCTGCTTCTGTGGGAAGCAAATGTATCATAAATATTAGTGCTGAAATTGCAGTTCTAAAATATACAGATGACAGTCTCATGTTTTTTCAAATGCCGACCCAGGTGTTCAAATAATTCTCTTTCTGTGGAGATTGTCTTGGCATTGCAACAAGGACAAGTAAAAGAGATACTTTCTGCAGATCTGAATCTTTCCTGAGTTCCCTTAGAGTGATGTCTTGATAAATGTGATCTAAGGCTACCCCATGTTCTGAAAGAACAAAAACTTGATAAAGGCATGGCAGTGGTTGCCCACCATGACCATGGTATAGCCTGTAATGTTTTAGCAATGCTATTTGTGTTTTGGTTTCAAATTTACACATTTTACACCCCAAACCCATTTTTAGATATGGGCCAACATAAAAAAAAAATACTGATCAGCCTAGAATGTCATAGTACATTTGCATTAACTGTTCATGCAAATCTCAGCAACCAGTAGATATTCGTAATTGATGCCAGAAGATTCCCTGAACGATAATTTAACAGTAATTGACTGTATGCCTTTAAGTGCAGGAAAATAAAATACAAATTTTAGGTTGCATAACAACAGTGACCAAAATCCAGAATATCTCTTTCTGCAGGTTGTACTAACACAAAAACACACAGTATAAAAACTGCCTCTACTATCTTTTTTACAGAGATCAAAAGTCTGTTAATGTTGGTCAAACAGCAAACTGCCTACAATAAAACTTGAATGCTATCTGTGTGAATGAAGACAGATTTTTAAAAATGTGTCTGTGCCTTAAATATTTTCCTATTTACAGCACAAATGAAATTCCCTCTCTGGCTGAGCATATTTTTCAATGAAAACGTTTTAACATTCTTATCCACTGCTATCCTGGTCAAATTACACTGCTAACATCAACTGTATTACCAGGTATAGCTAAACCTCTAGTTAAATGGAGATAATTTATTTGTAAATGAAATAAAACTCAGATTACTCACCTTGAAATGTCCTTTGTGTCATACTGGTCAGCCTGAAACATGTCTGAACTTGCTCTCGTTAAGTGGGGGAGGAGCTTTGAAATCCTGAACTCAAATGGTGTGGAAAAATTAAGTTAACAAGCCAATTTCATTGGGTTGCTACAACGTAAATATTGTTTTAAACTAATCAACACATATATTTATGTTTAAATTCCATACATTATTAAGTTGATGTAATTATCAACATTATTCTGTCATGACAACTCATTAAAATAATGCTGGCAACTTAAAAGGTTTAATCAAATTAACAATTTAGAATTTTTAATTTACAACAATGTATTAAATTATGTAGTGGTAACATATCCCTTGAATTGTTTTTTAGAGTGTAGAAAACTACAGACCGGTATCCCTTCTTCCATTCATTGCAAAGACACTTGAATGAGCTGTGTTCAACCAGCTCTCTATGTTTCTTGTACAGAACAATCTCCTGGACAGCAACCAATCTGGCTTCAAAAGCGGGCACTCAACTGAGACTGCCCTGCTCTCGGTTACTGAAGCCCTGCGACTGGCAAGAGCAGCTTCAAAATCCTCAGTACTCATTTTGCTGGACCTGTCTGCTGCTTTTGACACCGTTAATCACCAGATTCTCCTGTCCACCCTCAGAAAGATAGGCATCTCTGGAACAGCACTCCAGTGGTTTAACTCCTACCTTTCTGATAGATCCTTCATGGTGTCTTGGAGGGGTGAAGTTTCTAAGTCACAACAACTTGCTACTGGGGTTCCTCAAGGCTCAGTACTTGGACCACTTCTCTTCTCCATCTACATGACATCATTAGGATCTGTCATTCAGAAGCATGGCTTTTCCTATCACTGCTACGCTGATGACACTCAACTCTACTTCTCATTCCAACTAGATGACCCGACGGTAGTTGCTCGCATTTCAGCCTGTCTGAGTGACATTTCTAGCTGGATGAATGACCATCACCTTTAGCTCAACCTTACTAAGACTGAACTGCTGGTGGTTCCAGCTAACCCATCGTTTCATCACAACTTCTCTATACAGCTGGGTTCATCAACCATAACTCCTTCCAGGACAGCCAGGAACCTAGGAGTTGTGATGGATCATCAGTTAAGCTTCACAGACCATATTGCTACAATGACCCGGTCCTGCAGATTTGCCTTATACAACATTAGGAAGATTAGACCCTTCCTGTCAGAGCAAGCCACCCAACTTCTTGTCCAAGCTCTTGTTCTCTCCAGACTGGACTATTGTAATGCTCTCCTGGCGGGCCTTCCTGCATGTACTATCAAGCCTCTGCAACTGATCCAGAATGCAGCAGTGAGGGTTGTCTTCAATGAGCCAAAAACAGCTCACGTTACTCCTCTCCTCATCAGGTTAAACTGGCTACCAGTAGCCGCTCGCATCAAATTCAAGGTACTGATGCTTGCCTACAAGACGACCACTGGCACGGCACCAACATACCTAAGCTCATTAGTTCAATCTTATGTGCCCTCCAGAAGTTTGCGCTTTGCAAGTGAAAGACACCTTGTGGTGCCATCCCAGAGAGGTTCAAAATCACTCTCACAGACTTTTTCCTGGACTGCGCCCAGCTGGTGGAATGACCTCCCGATCTCAATTCGAACAGCTGAGTCTTTACTCATTTTCAAAAAACATCTAAAGACTCATCTTTTTCGCCTGCACTTGACCCAACTAATACTAGTACTTACCTTTTCTTTTCTTGTCTATCATATTCTTAAAAAAAAAAAAAAAAAAAACAAAACCCTGGCTACGTATTCTGTACTAGACTAACTGAGACTTGTCATAGCACTTGTATACGTTGTTGTTCTCTTGTTGATCTGATTGCTTCTATTGTTCTCATTTGTAAGTCGCTTTGGATAAAAGCGTCTGCTAAATGATTAAATGAAATCTCTGGATTCTGTTCTACTGGATCATTTCGTTCTGTTTTATATCCCGATGTTTCAGATTTGCTGCACTCCTCATATTTCTGAAGCCACCAAAACACTTTTTCATTTACGCACATATCGTCATCTGTAAAGGTGAAGCAGACCATATAATTTTATCAGGACATGCAGTGTCAAATCAAATTATATAAAATTAAAGGGATACTCCACCCCAAAATGAAAATTTTGTCACTTAGCCCCATGTCGTTCCAAACCCGTAAAAGCTCCGTTCGTCTTCGGAACACAATTTAAGATATTTTGGATGAAAACCTGGAGGCCTGAGACTGTCCCATAGACTGCCAAATAAACAGTGTCAAGGTCCAAGAAAGGTATGAAAGTCATCGTCAGAATACTCTATCTGCCATCAAACGTGCAATCTGGGTTATATGGAGCGACGGGAACACTTTTTGTAAGCGAAGAAAACAAAAATAAAGACTTTATTCAGTAATTCCTTTGTCAGCAGTCTCCTATGTGTCTCTTCATATCACTGTATGCTCTTCTGTGTCATCCGTGCCACAAGGATGCGCTGTTTCTACATGTATTTAGCTTTGATTTCAAATAAAACAGCGCATCCTTGTGGCGCGGATGACACAGAAGAGCATAAGCAGCACAGTGATATGGAGAGACACAGAGGAAACTGTTGACAAAGGAATTACTGAATAAAGTCGTTATTTTTGTTTTCTTCGCTTACAAAAAGTGTTGCTGTTGCTTGTTCACGTTATGAATGCTGCTAAACTGCATTCCGACAAACAGTGTACGTAAAAACATACAGTCTGTTATCACTTTAAGGGTTTTTACGCCAATATAAGTGAATACATAATTGTATTATCTTTTTTTTCAACCATCAAATATATAGACAAACTAACTTTAAGATTACATCCAAATGTACTCATTTAGCACAAGAAGTCCTAAAAACACAAAGTTCCAGATGTTGTCTAAAAGAGTACAGACTAGAAAAAGGAAAGAAAATAAGAGACAGTGAAAATATAGATATGCTTTATATTTAGTTGTATTAGTAATGAGGTGTCCATACACTGAACAATTTTCACCATTAATTACAAAGAAATTGCAAGTAATACAATACAAATGTTAAAACAAATAACATCGTTTTTTTTGTTGTTGTAAAACACACTCCAATAATCTTTGTTTACGATATTTAATTTTTTTTAAGATGTGTATAAATTCACACTATTATGTTAAAATGTTGCAGAGTATCCTCAGTTTTAAAGCAGCTTCCCAGAAAACATATGTGCCAGTGTTTAAATGTCTTTAGAACTATAAGAATTAAATTAAATTAAATTAAATTAAATTTATGCATTTAGCAGACGCTTTTATCCAAAGTGACTTACAGTGCATTCAGGCTATCAATTTTTACCTATCATAAGATAAGAGAAACATATAAGAGAAACAGAAATCTACTGTAATATCAAAGCAGATGTTTTAAAGGCTTTTCTTACTCATTATAAACAACAGCGTTTCGTTTCATCCAACTTTAGTTTATTTCCTGGTTTAACATACAATTTGAATTTCAGATGAAATAATCGAGGCTATTTGTGACCGGACTGATTTAATCACATCCTTATCTGTTTCTCTTTTAAGAAACATGATTGAGTTTCATTTACCTTTGACCAGCCTGCTATTGCTTCATTTTGGACTTTCCTCCTTGTGCTTTAAAAGACTTGGTTATTTGATTATTATGGTCCATTTATAAACACTGGCCTTCGTTATTGGTGGATCTGAAAGATGCTTATCCAGATAGCCCCCCACCCCAGCACAGACCGTTCTTGAGATTTGTGTTCTAAGGGGTGGCTTACCAGTATAAAGTCCTTCCATTCGGACTGTCTCTGGCACCACGCATTTTACAGAGTGCATGGACGTGACCCTCAGCCTCAAGGTGACACACTGCTATGTCAGAGCTGTGGCCCCTTTGAATGCCCCTCACCTGTATCAGACAGGTGTCCAGCTGGAATTGACCTCCAGAAGGAAGGTGGTTATGACAGAAGCCTCCAACTCGGGTTGAGGGGCACTGTGCGATAGCATACCGGTGTAGGGCTTCTGGTCCAGCCTGGTGAAATGCCTGCATATATACTGCCTGGAAATGATGGTGGTTTTTCTGGCCTTAATAACCTTCCTACCAGACCTGAAGAGACATCATGTCCTCTTCCGGTTAGATAACATGACAGTGATGGACTTCATAAATCACCACACCTCCTATTATGGGCACATCGCAACCTGTGCTCCTGCACAAATTGACAAGTTGACTTCTTCACCTCAGAAGACAACACTTGTTGCCCAATGGCCCAATGCATGCCAATGCATGCCTGTACACTTTCCTCCGATCGCTCTGCTCCCTCAGGTCATCAGACGAGTCTGGGACTTGAGATACTCAGTCCCTCTAGTGGCTCCACCAGGCAGAATCAATTGTGGTTCCCCAAGTTAGTTCAGCTGGCATCTGCAGCCCCTTGGCCAATTTCACTGAGGAAGGACCTCCTCTCTCAAGCAAAAGGGACAGTTATGCACCCCCAGCCCAAGTTGTGGAGCCTACACCTGTGGTCCCTTGATGGGAGCCTACGTTGTCAAGTTCCTGAGGGAAGCCAGGAGACTAAATCCACCTCGCTGCAACTCCTGCAACTGTTAAACATATCTTTAATGGGTTTTTTACTAGAAAATTGCATTTATACTAGTAAGAATTAAATTAAAGAGCTCTCTTATTGAAATTGTTACTAGTAAACATTGAATTAGAGCGCTCTCTAATTGGAAGTAAAAATTCATTTGTCGAGCTCTCTAATTGGAATTCTTACTAGAAGTAATTGAATTAGAGAGCTCTCTAATTGGCATTGTTAGTAATAATTTAATTATAGAGCTCTCTAATTAAATTGTTACTAGTTAAAATGCAATTACAACCAGTTATGCTGGGAATATTTATAATAAGGCCTATAGTTAAAATTTTCTTATTGGGATAAAAACCTACGCAGCTTCTGCTCTATGTCACGGAGTCACAGCCTACACCCTCTCCACACGCCACGCCTACTCGTTCACAATCACCAGAATTCTGAGCACCTGTCCATCATCACCAAGGCTCTCATATAAGGACTATCACTTCCCCTCACTCCTCGTCTGATCTAGCATTGACCCACATGTACTTACCTGAACCCTCGCTACCATTGTTGTTCCCCTGGATACCCGTTGTTCCTTCCTCGTCAGTTGCTCTGTGCCGCCTTCTGATTCTGTCATCTACTTCCATCACAACCAGAGCTAAGTTCCCACCTTCTTCGTGTCAAGACTATTCCTGTTGCTTCACCTGTGTCTAAAACCTCTGTTACAATAAATACTGCTACACGTTCACCTACCTCTGTGTTCCCGTCTTGTGTCTGACACTCTAGACTATATATGGAGCCATTTTACATTACTATAAGGTTACAATTAACAACAGAGCCCAAATTAAAATTTCATTAATATTTTATTTTCAATACAATAATCAGCACTCAAAAAAAGTATGCAAACGTAAATTGCACATAACAGTTTTTTAATTCACTTACAAATTATAAAAATTATATTTGTTGTTGAAAATATTTATTTACAGAGTGGTTTTCTGTCATAACTTGTTTCACTACATATTTAAGCTACTTAAAGAATTAAGACATCACTAACAGGTAAAATAAAGTAATAAGTATATAGTCTGAATATATCTATATATAAAATATAATGACTATATATAATCTAATATTTCTCAAAATGCTTTTCTATAGACTTCGTTTCTTTAGCAAATTAACGAGCTATGGAAATGACTTGCCTGAGGAAAATGAAATGCTACATGACTGTTTTAATCTTTCGCAGTTGAAACATTGATTGAGTGATTACATGAGATGTTCATTCATGTTTATTTCACATTAAAACTAGAAGTAAAGAGGAAAGGATGATCATGCGCTGTTAGAACTGAGGCGTTTCTACAGCGATCTTTTGTGCCACATCTTTTGTGTCACATGACATTATTGTTTGAATTTACAAAAAATTGACATCCTTTGAAAGACGAGATTTTGTTTCTTATTAAAAGTAACAATATATAAAACTGGATGTTTCCAATGAAGTTCCACTTGTGCAGTGGTTAATGCTGTAAGCTATTTGTTCGAACCGAAAAGAGGTCTTGGCTTGGTCTTGGTCTGATTCTGAGTATGTTACCTGAGCTCTTGGCATAACCACACACAAAGGGTGGGTGTATTAAACCTATTTACACACGGTGCTATTTGGATTTAAATAAGTAAATAGTCAAGTGAGCCAGAAATATTAATATTTCTTCAGTCTCTTTGTCCTGGTCGCTGATTCTGGATCTTGTATTTTATCAATAGTATGTTGAACATAATGGTAGCAGTTCTGTAGCCATCTCTCAACAGCATCCAGTGACTTTTGCCTCTTCTCAGCCTGAGAGAGCTCTAAAAATACAACAAATGACATTAATTATGATGAACACATTATATTTTGACAATATGCATGTGTATATTAAGTAGAACATGTTTATATTAAGTTTAAATTCTCAGTGGAATACTTGATCAGTTCTCAGGTTGGTCTACTCACCAAATGATGATTTAATGTCCTGCAAAGTTTCTTGTACACCATCTATGATGATACTTTCCCATCTGCTGAACTCTCTCTCCAGAAGAGTTTTAATCGGCTCAGGAACTGAAAGAAATGTAAACATAATATTAATGCTCACACCACAGAAATGTGCAGAGTATCAGTAAGACATCTGAAGATTCCTACAATAATGTACAGTATTTGAAAAATAATGTGTTTTTTGAACATTAATGCATGTCAATATATTCTGTTACACCAAATACACAAAATAATGAGCTTTAAAAAGCATCATATGACCCCTTCAAGACATATAAAAATCCCACTTACTGCTGTCCTGCTGAAGTGGGTCAACAGGAGGTTTAACTTGATCTACAAATGAAACACCATTTTGAAAATGTAAACCAGTGAAATATATTTAGAAACTAGATTAAAATTTTGTTAAGACAAATTTGATGTTGGCTTGAGAAAGCAGTTTAAATAGCTTGAAGTTCGAAGTAGTTTTAAAATCTTGAAGTTTGAATTACTAGTAGTTTCAACAATTCCAAGTTTTAAGATTTTAAGATCTATCAGACAAGATAGAAATATCAGAAAGATTATGTAGAACGAATAGATAAATTTGAAAGAATATTGGCTAGAATGGAAGCTCAACTGAGCCTAAACGGATTCCAGTATGTTTAAGTTCCATCAATTAGAAAAGATGTAGCACAGATCAGTCCAGTATGAAAGTCTGACCCAAGTTTAGTGGTTTTAGCTTTAAAGTGATGAGTCAGAGTAAGACATTTTAGTCTCATAAAAAGAGGAATTTTAATTTTAATAGTTTTTATGTAAGTTGGCTATCTCAAGCCAACATATTTATACCTGACAACACAAAGATAAATAAAAACTTACAGGTAAGAGGTTGATCCATACTCTGAGATTCCTCAAGGTTTAGACAATCTTCCATGATATCCATGCATAACTTTTCTATCTTCCTTCTTATCTCTTCAGCTTTTCTCTTAAACCCCTCGTCCAGAAAGTGGCAGATATCCTTCAGTCTGATCTGCATATTCAGATCCTCCTGTTTGTCAGTTTCCTGACAGCTTTTCTCATCATGGTTTTTCTGTGTTTTGAGACGAAACAGACTGTTTTCTGCCACCATCTCATCAATCTTCTGGAGCAGCTCTGTGACTTGATCTCGATTCTTCTTGTCTGTGTTGTCAAAGACGTGATATCTGTTCCTGCATTTCTCAACCAGCCACTGAAGAGCTTCACCTTCACTCTCAATGTGCTGCTCGATTGAGATGTCTTTAAATCTGTCGCCCCACGTGAACAGAACTATAGTGTGTTTCCAGACGTCGTCTCCCAGGATAGACATATTTTGCTCAGTTATTCTCTTTTGTTCTTCCTGAAATGTTGTATCTGCTGGAATCACGAGCAGCATGGCATTAGGGAACTTCTTACACTCTGAAACGCTTTCTAAGATCGCAGATCTAATGAAATCTGGGTTGAGCTCAGATGCGAAGTACTTCCACCAGCCTGGAGTGTCCAAAACAGTAATTTTCCTTCCGTCTACATCTCCAAACCTTCTCGTACATTCTCTGGTTTTTCCTCCTATGGCAAATTCATCTCGGTTCAAGATGGTGTTTCCAGCTGAACTCTTTCCACCAAGAACCCATCCCAGCACAACAATGCTGATCTCCTCAAGACGACGCACATATGCTGAAATAAAAGGACAGTTGAGATGCAAAACTAAAAGATCTGCATCAATGGGCCTGTTTACACCTGATATTCAAAACCATCAACATTCTTGAAAATAATACTGGTAACGTCTTTTCATTTAAAATAATTAATTAAATCAAAGGACTTTAAGTTTTAATGTATTTACGAGAATAAAGAAAGAATAACAGTGAAATAGCAGGAAGTATTCATTTGAACTACTTGCAAATATTTTTATTTAAAAATAGTCTATGCATACATTCACATTTATCCATATGCTATTCACAAAGAGTGCATTTTGCTTTGAAAATGGGGAAAAACAAAGTCTCAAGATGCGTTCTTAAAAGTTGAACTTGTCACATTTGTAGAGCACTGTGGGCAAGACACTGCAAAAGTCACAAGTTCAACTGTTAAAATTTCCCTTTCAAAATGGTCTCTCACATTTTTGTTTGCATTTACAATGCTAGGGAAAAACTCTTGCATGCCATTTCTTCAAGCGGTCATAGGCTATTTTCCATGGTTACCATAGCAATGACTAGCGTGCATAGTCCTTTGCATCACTTATAAGTATTTCTGCCTTGTATTGTGATCATAATCCACATCGGATCTTAAAAAGAAGTTATTTCAAACACTTGCTGCTGTCGTAAAGTGAGTTTTGAGCTAAAATTATGGAAACAGTGGAAAAGCGGCTAGTGAATGCAGAGAGATGGACTGCCCTCATTGCGAGAGCATGAGTCTTGCCTTGCTACATTCGTAGAACACTTTCTTTCATGAAAGCGGTCCTGCCCCTTGCACTCTCCCATTTCTCCCCTCCTAGGAGCCTTGGAGGAGCAAACAGTGGAGCCAGAGGGCTGAGCTCACAGGCTCGAGTGAGCTCACACTGGCACAGGTGATGAAGTGGCTTCTTATTGGTGGATCTGAAAGATGCTTATCCAGATAGCCGCCCACCCCAGCACAGACCGTTCTTGAGATTTGTGTTCTAAGGGGTGGCTTACCAGTATTAAGTCCTTCCATTCGGACTGTCTCTAGCACCATGCATTTTACAAAGTGCATGGACGTGACCCTCAGCCTCAAGGTCACACACTGCTATGTCAGAGCTGTGGCCCCTTTGAAGGCCCCCCACCTGTATCAGACAGGTGTCCAGCTGGAATTGCCCTCAAGAAGGAAGGTGGTTATGACAGATGCCTCCAACTCGGGTTGGGGGGCACTGTGCGAGGGCAGACCAGTGTAGGGCTCCTGGTCCAGCCTGGTGAAATGCCTGCATATATACTGCCTGGAAATTATGGTGGTTTTTCTGGCCTTAATAACCTTCCTACCAGGCCTGAAGAGATATCATGTCCTCTTCCGGTCAGACCTCACGACAGTGGTGGACTTAATTAATCACCACACCTCCTATTATGGGCATAGTGCAACCTGTGCTTCTGCACAAATTGACATGTTGACTTCTTCACCTCAGAAGACAACACTTGTTGCCCAGTTACCCAATGCATGCCTGTACACTGATGCCTGTCATCAGACGAGTCTGGGACTTGAGATGCTCAGCCCCTTTAGTGACTCCACCAGGCAGAATCAATTGTGGTTCCCCAAGTTAGTTAGTTCAGCTGGCATCTGCGGCCCCTGGCCAATTTCACTGACGAAGGACCTCCTCTCTCAAGCAAATGGGACAGTTTGGCACCCCCAGCCCAAGTTGTGAAGCCTACACCTGTGGCCCCTTGACGGGAGCCTTAGTTGTTAAGTTCCTGAGGGAAGCCAGGAGACTAAATCCACCTCGCCCTAATACTGTTCTAACCTGTGATCTCTTCACAGTCCTCAGGGCCCTTCAAGGCCCTTCATTTGAGTCACTTCAGTTGGCCGACTTGCGGCCCCAGTTGCTTAAGACCGCCCTCTTTTTGGCTTTAGCGTTGGTCAAGTGAGTAAGTGACCTGCAGGTGCTTTCAGTGAGTGCTGCATGCCTTAAGTTTGTCCTGCAAAGTCGTTCTTAAGCCAAGACATGGCTATGTGCCTAAGGTGTTTTCTACTCCATACAGAGCACAGGTCATCACCCTATTAGCACTTTCTGCCTCAGAGGACAAGCAGTGGGATAATTTACTCTGCCTAGTTAGGGCCCTTAGAGTTTATATAAAGCATTCTAGCCAGTTTGGCAATCAGAGCAGCTCTTTGTGTGCTTCAAATGCCGCTCTAATTGGCTGCCAGTTACAAAGCAGAGATTTTCCTGCTGAATAGTGGATGCCATAGCACTGGCTTATGCCTCAGTAGGCTTGCGGTGACTGATTAGAGTCGGGGCTCATTCCACCAGGGGAATGACCTCCTCCTGGGCTTGGTCCAGTGTTATCTCCATTTAAGAGTCTGTGCAGCAGCCGGCTGGTCTTCATTGTGAATGTTTGTTAGGTTTTACAACCTGGACATCCCTGCCCTTCAGGCATGGATTTGGCTAGCCTAGCCATCTTGTAGCCCTGCTGGTGATCAGGGCTATTACTCTGGGGAGAAATCAATTCCTGGTTACTTATGCCCTTACTTGCCCATGTTCCCTTAGGACCCTCACCCTGGGCACCCTAGGGCTGGGCTCGCAGGACAGCTTTTCCTTCTGCACTTATAGCACAGCACTATTGGATAAATTGTTCACCTAGTGTGGTAAGTGTAATGTGAGAGACAGTTTCGAAAGGGAACAGTCTGGTTACTAACGTAACCTCGGTTCCCTGAGATAACAGAGAAAGACCATGGGGTGTGGATTGTGTAATGTGAATTATATTTTTATTATGGTAATCTCGCAAATGATTCATCTCATGTTTTTTAATTCAAATCTGCAAAATGTGAAAAAAGTCAAGTAGTTTGCATCACTGGATATTAACATCCATTGTTAAAAATTTCTATCATAAAATCATTGTCAGATATTAAAAATTCAGCTGGTCCACTTAAATATTTCCTCACACTCTTTCCATGTTAAAAACTGAAGTGTTGCATTGGAATTCAGAAAAAGTAAAGCACGGTAAAAAGAATAATAAAGCCCCGCCCTCTTCAATTTGATTGGTCATCTCTGACATTTTGACATTGACTAGCTCTGTTAGACAGTTGAGGCAGACCAGATTAAAGTTTAAATATCAAAATATATTTTCATCCAAACAACAAACAGAAAAATAAATAAATATATCGCCTGCCAAAATTCGCCGAACAACCGTAAATGTAACTGTACCTTCATCTTACCTTTTTCTTTAACTATTGACCGTTCCTTCTGTACTCTGGATTTTCTAGAATTTGCTCTGGTCTGAATTTCCTCCCACTGCTCATTGACTTCCTTTACTTTTTCCAGGTCAATGTTAAAGTGCTTGCCTTTACTCGTCTTCACAATTCCTTCGATTTTATTGAACAGCTCTTTGACTTGAGTTTGGTCATGATGGTTTGAATTATTAAAAACATGATATTTATTTTCACATTTTTCAATAAGCCGCTTGAGCGCCGACCCCTCCTCCTGAATACGCTGCTCTATGTCTTCTGGTTTAATTAAATCTCCTCTTGTGAAGATGACGAGGGTGTGAGTCCAGACATTGGGACCAAGCAGCTCCAAATGCTCCTCCAGAAACCTCCCATCAGGGTCGGTAAATGCAGAATCGGCCCGAATCACGATCAGAACCGCATGTGGTCCAGGTGAAATCAGATAAATCCTGCGAATCAGCTGAAGTTTGGAGAGGTTGGAATAATCTATTGGATTGAAGGTTTTCCACCAGCCAGGAGTTTCAACAAGACTGACTCTCCTGTCATCAATAAATCCCTCTCTCTTCACATCCTCATCTCCTTCAGCTTCTGTTCTGGTTTTCAATATAGTGTTGATCACCGATGTTTTCCCACAGTGTTGCCTCCCAATAAGAACTGCTCTCAACTCTGTGACAAAACGAGAAGAACATGCAACTTTATATTGTGTTAATCTAATATTATTTTTATCACTGAGGCTTTGTCAGATTTCTGCCAGCCCACAACAGCAGCTCAACACAGGGACGCTGAAAAGTCCAACTGCAAATTTCATTTAAAAATTTGATCGTGTGATTATTTTACCAAAGCATACTTTAATATATATTTTAATATATTATGTATGATTTTTGATAATTATTTATTTATTTTTTTTTTTTCTGTGTTAATGGGGATTGTTTGACAACGTTGTAGTCAATATGTGAAACTCAAAAAAAAAAAATGCAAAGGAAATACCTTTGCAGGATACATTTACATGTATGGTATAATTGTAGCTATAGAGCACAATATAGAGCACTACACAATAAAGGTCTAAACTGTTTTGTTTACAGTAAAGAATGCATTTAGTATCAATCCAAAGCAAATGTTAATTTGATGTCTTAAAAAACTTTACCTTGTTTCATCATTCTTGCATGTGTTCCTGTTTTGTTATCCAAAACAACAAGTACAATATAACTGCAAGAAAAAACAAAATTAAACTAACAAAATCACATACAAATAGTAGAAATCTGCCAGACTGATGTCTAGGATGAACACAAGTTCACTTCAGCTTGGCATTTGTGCTCAGAAACAAAACTGAATCTTAAACTCTCATCTATAACCAGAATATCAGGTTTGTCTAGTAGTGTTGTGTAAAGTTCACTTATATTTTTCAGTGTTTTATAAAATGCATATGACTGGAATAAAATAAAACAAGTAGCTGTTGAATGGGTGATGTTTTTTATTATAGTCATAGCTCATAGAATAGAACTTAACCTCATCAGTTTGACCTTAAAGCTACAGTATGAATATACAGTATGAAAATCATTTGTTTACTCTTTGAATCAGTCAGCTGTGCGGTTACATGTTAACTATTATAGTTAGTTAGTGAAGATGAACGGTGTGATCATTATCTATCCATTATCAATAGTTAAGGGTCTCATGTACTGTATAGTCCAGTTAAAGGCCTTATTTCCCCTCAAAGTCAACCTTTGATTTAAATACAGCTAAATCATTTTTAGTTAACAGATTACAGCTTTCCTTTTATGACCTTCTTAAAATTAAAGAGTTTAAATATCCTTTTTGGATTTTACTTACTAACATGAAACTACTTGTTCATATCATATACTGTACTCTACGTTTATCATAACACAGAATCACATTCCAGCTCGAGTCTTTTCACATGTGATGAGGTTATGCATGCTGCTAAACAGCATTACACCACAAATTACTTTCAGATTCAAACACTCTTTTCTCATTTGATAACGCCCTCTGTTTAAAGTACATCACTGGCATGATTGTGCTTAGATACAGTATTTAAAAAACAATAATAATAATAATAATAGTAGTGATATAGTATAGCAAATAACAATGAAATGTAATTAAATAATAAATTAAATAATATTAATTAAATTAATATTAAAATAATACATATCAATATTATAAATTAAATTAATTAAATGATATTAATTAATTATAAAATGTAAGACATCATGAATAAAAAAAGTTAAGTAAATAAATACTGTTTGGTGTGCAGATTAATTATTATTATTATTATTATTATTTTAATTAAATCTCTCTCTCTCTCTCTCTCTCAAGCTTTCTTTGTTTGTTTTTTTTTTTTTGTTTTGTTTAGTTAGTTCGTTAGATAAAGAAGTTATTAATTATTTTTTTTGTAGCTGACCCACGTAAGTAGAGATTAATAGGGGATAATTTTGCCAACATATTCATAATCTTCTAGAGCAGTTTTGCTTGATTTGTCTTGTATGTGTATTTTCAGAGGACGTCACCTTCACTCCTGATGTGGTGCTCGACAAACTATATTAGTTCATACAAATGAGGCCTCAAGATTATCCTTTGTGGTTTTATTTCTGAGGTCTAACACAGAGAGACAGGGATCTTAGTCAACGAAATCCATAAATCCATATTTTAAAACCATGACAAGGTTTAGCACTTAGACTAACATGTTTTTCCTCTACATGGGATCAGCTTGAAAGATTAGGTTGCTCTTTATGGTGCATTTAATAATGCTGGCCTGAGTTTGTGGATACAATAATATTTCAAACCCTCAGACAGTATTTTTTATACAGTCTATGGTATCTGACTATAAAGATTGAGTGAAGGCGCCCCCTGTTGGTCACATTCGAAATAAAATAAATCACAAAATATTGTTTTGTTTTTTTTTCCAGCGAACTATAGCTACTTCCAAGTTAATGTTAATTTTTACGTAATTTAGAATTTGTGACCTTTTTCGTGTGAGCTCATTAAGCTGCTGACCCTGCAGCAATACATTATATATTTATTTTCGTTTTCAACGATGTTATTTATTTAGTGTTTTTAATAAGTGCAGTTTTCAAGCTACACTGAGAAATTTTGCCCTTAAAAAATGAATAAGTGAAAGTCATGCTGGATTACTGCGGTCTCCGGATTGAACGGGGGCGGAGCAAGCAACTGTCTATCATCTGACGCCTAGCACGAGCACCGCCCACTTCAACGCGCCGCGCGCTTAGCCACGCCCCCACCCTGTAGCGTTTTCCGGTGTCGATGTTTGGTTGCTGCAATTTCCAAAATTCTGAGTAATTTTAAACGGTTTTATTTCCCGACAGCAAACGCGACACCGCTTCTCTTTATAATGGATGTGTAGCGTGTAATTATCATTCAGAATATTCATGAGGGAGTTCTGACGTGTCCTCTGAACGGGAAGTTTGAGTGGTTTCGTCGTCTGTGTATGTTTTGCGTGAGCTATGTTAAACCCAACACAAACCTGCGGACTGCTGGTTTTATTACTGAGTGTGTTCTGCGGTCATTTCGGCTGGGGATGGTTTAAAAACAACGCCAAGAGCGGAAGCCCACAGAAGGAGCCTGTTTACGGAAATACTCCGGACAGCCAGGACCAAAGTTGCTTGTGTCACGTGAGTTTAATTTGATGCTATGGCTAAAAACACATCATGTTGTGTCAATATTTCTGCTTTTGACACAGTCGCCGTAGCATTTCTGGCATGTTCTACTGTCGCGCGGATGTGACGTCATCACGCCCGCAGTTCGTCGCGGTTTTCTGCGCCGTTTTGTTTAGTGTTTTTCTCTTGAAATTCTACGTTTACGTTGCTGAATACCGCGTGTTCTTGTATGTATTTTATCTATCAGTGATCCTGGCCACTTAATATGTAGAGAAAAAAAAAAAATTTTGATACGTATCCGAAACATTTCAGGCTCGGGTATTTTTTTTAGTTATTTTTTTCACATTTATTTAATTACTTATTCGTTTATTTGTTACACACTTGTTTTTATTATAAGCGTTATATTCAAGTTGACACAATGAAGCACATAATAATATAGAACAGTTAATTTAAAAGGTTCAGTTTACTTGATTTAAACGAATAATTGAGGAAAGAAAGCATAAAGTATAAATGCACAGAAATTTAAAATACGCAGGAAAGAAAACCGTCTTTTATTTAGCGTGGTGTTTTCCCATTGGTTCGCTTGATGCCCTGACGTCAGCGGGATTATGGGTATTGTAGTCTTGATTTGCTCCCTCCGCCGTTCGCTACAGCGCTATGAGCTCCAGTGAAGAACTACAGCGCGTCGCGTGTGGGCGTGTCCGTGTGTGACGTGTTTCTGTTTGGAGGCGGCTGTATTTCCACGCGGTAGTTAGTTGGTGAAGTGTTGACAGCTCATCTCAAGCGGTCTGTGATCCCAGAGGAGCTTTAACTGACCGATCCTCAGGGATGACAGCTGCTAGAAACCTCGTGAAGACCGCAGGACGCACTCAACACTTTAACTTAAAACTGGGTTTGCGTTTATAAAGGGATGTCTGGAAACAGGTGCAGTTTTTGGGAGGCGTCGCTGTTTGCTTTGGGACTTTTTGGACTTTTGCATTCAAAGCAGGTCAGAAGTCGCGCGTGGGCTATTTAAAACTACCAAAATAATTAGTTTTATTTTTTAAATGTATATTTTAAGTTTTTAAATTATTATTTTTATTTGCTGCTTGGTGTATTCTGTATTTAAAAAAAATAAATTAACATATTTAACACACAAATAAATTAGTTAAATAACACATTAACATATATAAATAAATTAAAAGTTTTGTTTTTAAGTTTGAAGTTATTTAAAAGTTATTTATTATTTGAATTTATTTATTTAGCTGCTTGGTGTATTCTGTATTTTTTTTTTTTTTTTTTTTACATATTCAACACATAAATAAATAAGTTAAATAACAACTTAACAAATATAAATAAATTAACATATTTTTGTTTTTAAGTTTGAAGTTATTTAAAAGTTATTTATTTGAATTTATTTATTTAGCTGCTTGGTGTATTCTGTATTTAAAAAAATTAAAATTAACATATTTAACACATAAATAAATAAGTTAAATAACAAATTAACATATATAAATAAATTAAAATATTTTTGTTTTAAAGTTTGAAGTTATTTAAAAGTTATTTATTTAAATGTATTTATTTAGTTGCTTGGTATTTCAAGTTATTTTTATTCGAATTAACAATTTTATTTATTTTTGTTGCTGCTTTTAAGTTATTTTTTAAATTGTAATTATTTTTTAAGGTTATTTATTATTTAATTTAATTAAGAGAGACTAAACAGATGGAAAATGGAGATATAAACTATATAAACAAATAAACATCTGCTCTGTGTGCTGCAGTTAACGGGGGTCTTGGACGACTGTTTCTGTGACATCGAGAGCATCGACGTCTTCAACAACTTCAAAATTTATCCTCAAATCCGCAAGCTCACAGAGAGAGACTTCTTCCGATACTACAAGGTGAATTCATGTCTTAAAGAGTTACTCTTGCTATGTGAACCTCACAGAATATGTATTTGTAGTCATGAACGTGGAAGACGTGGCATTATGTCGAATGAAGCCTTGAATATCCAGTAGCTGTTTAGATATGATGTTAAATGTTAACTCAATGCTAAAAATAATATTAATGTTTATTATTTATATTATATTATAAATATATTAACTTACTTATTGTTGTTTTATATGATTTATTATAATGGTATTTATTAACAAAATATATTTATTTTGTTTCATGTTATACTTTTTTGAGCAATTTTACTCAATGCTAAGAATAATACTAAATAAATGTATTTTTATATTATTATATATTTTATATTATTTTATAATTATATACATTTTTATTTTGTGAATTTTTTTTATTATATTCTATAGACATTAGGTATAATTATATACATTTTTATTTTGTGAATTTTTTTTTATTATTTATTATTTTTTTTGTAATTTTTTTTTTTTTAATTTATTTTTTTATTTTTAATTTATTATGCTTTGTTTTGTTTTTTTTTTTTTTTTTTGTTTTTATGTTTTATATTTTTATTTTATTTTATATTTTTTTATTTTATTATAATATAAAAGTAAATCATTTAAAACATACAATCTATTCTAAAAAATATAAAATAATTTTTTTTTTTAATTATTATTATTATGTATACTTTTATTAAATTATTAATTTAAATAATCTAAAATTAAATGCTATCATAGTAATATTTATATAGTTTTTATTATATTTATTATATATTAATTTTTTTTTAATAAATAAATTTTAAATATGTGTTGTTTATTTTTTATTTTTGTACTATTTATTTTTACATACATATTAATTAACATATATTTTTACATTTATTTTTTAATATAAATTTAAATTTTTTTATATTTTAAATGTATTTTATTTAATATATAATATATTTTTTTATGAATTTTTAATTATTTTATTTTATTTGAATTATTATTATGTATACTTTTATTAAATTAATTTAAATAATCTAAATTTATAATGCTATCATAGTAATATATAAAAACAAAGTTATTATAAATTAAATACTTGTATAAATAAAATACATGTGTAATATATTGTTTGTTATTTTTATTTTGGAATTATTTTTACATGTCTATTAAATTACATTTACATTTTTTCTTATATAATATACAATGTCAAATATTTAACAATATACAATCTATTCCTAAAACAAGATAAAATCTAAAAACAACAAATGTTTAAAAATTTTTTATTTATTATTTTTGAATTATTAGTGGGATGTAACTTTTGATTAAATTGACAATTATAAATAATCGTAAAATTAAAAGCTATCATAGGTCATATGTTAATACTTTATATTCATAAATTTGTATGAGGTAAATCCACTTGTAATACTTTTAATTATAATTGTAATGATTTATTTTTAACATGTATACTTTAATACCCTTTACATTTTTCTTAATGATTATTCAATTAAAAAATTATATAAAGATACAATCTAT